>NC_061117.1:209300138-209342745 GCF_002878395.1 Capsicum annuum
TATATATTTGAACCTCACAAATACACACAACTCGTAAATCCTAAATCTGCGACAGCTAAAAAGAATTAGAGCAATTAAGGATGCACCACACAAATTGGAACTATATAGTTGATGGTTAAGATGAAACCAGCCGAGACAAGAAATTAGGAAGCCAATTTAAGTTAAAACTGTCCACTCTATGAAAATATCCAAAAACATTGCTGCGAAAAATATATCTAAGAATCATCCATTGAGGTAAAGCCACGTACCTAATTCCCAAACCACATCCCTTCCCTCTAAATTAACCTCTACACCTCCATCTTCTTCTTCAAGCCATCCTTCCTTTCTGTTACCAGCTAGTAATTTGCTCCTTCCTCAACTTATCAGGTACTTATTTTGTCTTACTTACTTACTAGCTGCCCACATGTAGTGAAAGGATAATCAGTTGAACAACCCTCGTTGAAAAATTATACTATAGTCTGTAGCAATTTCATATATGTATTAAATCTTGGACACCCTTGATGAAATCTCTAGCTTTGCCACTGTTAGCTGCACTTTTTTGGTTTGGCTCAAAAACTGTTTGTTTTAATGCCTCAGTGAAATGCTCCTTCACCTTTAGGATGTAGTTTTTTTTTTTTTCTAGGTAGTTTGTATGTGAAAAGACACACATATATAAAGATTTGGTTTGGTTTGTGCTTTACCTCAATAAATGGACTTTTTTTGCGTGAATCTTGATTAGTTGGGTTCCAAAGAGATTTGGAGTACTTTTTTGAAATGGAGAAAAAGGTTTTCTTGGTTTAGTTTGTGCTTTACCCCTAAAAATGGACTTTTGCGCATGAATCTTGATTAGTCGGCCCCCAAAGTGGATATTGGATACCGGGTGGAAAACAAAAAAAAATAGAGATTGGGGGTAGTCTTTTGAAATGGGGAAAAGGGAATTTTAACTTCAAGGTTGTTTTTTCTTACTCTGTTATCTGGATAGAACATACTGGCTACACTTAACAACTCTGTTATCTGGATAGAACATACTGGCTACATTAATTGTTAAGTGGAGGAATTGAATTTTTTACATAACAAAGGTTGTTGTTAGTTGTCTCGTTTTCATATTTTTGTTAATTATGAAGGAAATGGTACCCCAAGTGCCAAGTTAATATTTTTATAGAGAATATTGTTGAAATTGGAAATCATCAAAGGCTTAAAATGAGTAATTTTTACTTTAGGATGGTCCCCTTCACTCTCTTTCAAATAGGCGCAATTGAAATTCAAAGTAGCATTCAGAATCATGTCTCTTTTTAACAACCTGTGTAAATGTTAAGATTTGAGGATTCTCTTGATTAGTTATATACATGGTAAACCAATAGAGTACAATTGTGTGTGAGTATAGGTATGGATGCTGCAATCGTACTAATTTTTCATGTACTTGAAAGAATAAACACGAATTACCATAACTATGCCAAACACACTTGATACAGGTCTGTGAAAGTAAATGAACGATCCATATACTATAGGTTAAACTTCTAAAATCTGATGCAAAGCGTTTCGCGTGCAGTAAACCATGCTAATCTTTTGCTGCATAATTTTTAATTGGAAAAAATTCATGCCACCCATAAAGGGAACTAGGAGTTATCTAATGTTAGATGAAATTGATAAGCTTTAAAAGGGTTGCGGGATTGTCATCATTGAGATGAGTAGTATTTATCTTAAGTCTGTATTCACTTGAGATGACGAACGGAAAAGGGAAAAAGTTTTCATCCATTCCCAATAATTTTAGAAGTAATCATAATGGACATACTACCAGTTCTTTGCCTGATATTATTTCCTTGTAAGTTACAGTTGTCAACTTTGTCATGTCTTGTTTGCATATTTATCAGTAGAAGTGAATTTTGCAGGTTATTGTTTTTTGTGTGTGTATCAACATGGCTACTTCATCAGTATGCATAGCAGGAAATGGTTTGTCTACACATAAAACACAGAAAGTCTTTAAGAAGGATGTTTATGGAAGGAAAATTTTATATTCCTCAAATCTTCCATCGTCTGGTAAAACGTCAAGAGTAGTTGTAAAAGCATCTCTTCAGCAAAGGCCGGATGAAGGAAGAAGAGGCTTTCTTAAATTATTGCTTGGAAATGTTGGGCTTGGAGCGCCTGCTTTGTTAGGTAATGGAAAAGCCTATGCTGATGAGCAAGGTGTTTCTAACTCAAGGATGTCTTATTCTAGATTTTTGGAATATCTGGACAAGGATAGGGTGCAAAAAGTAGATTTGTTTGAAAACGGAACCATAGCTATTGTTGAGGCTGTATCTCCAGAATTAGGAAACCGGGTGCAAAGAGTTAGGGTACAACTACCCGGGCTCAGCCAGGAACTTCTTCAAAAGTTCCGGGAAAAAAACATCGATTTTGCTGCTCACAATGCTCAAGAGGACTCAGGTTCTCTCATATTCAACTTGATTGGAAATCTGGCATTCCCGCTTATTTTGATTGGTGGTCTTTTCCTGCTATCAAGGCGGTCTAACGGAGGAATGGGAGGTCCTGGTGGGCCTGGTAACCCACTAGCATTTGGTCAATCAAAAGCTAAGTTCCAAATGGAACCAAACACTGGTGTGACATTTGATGATGTTGCTGGTGTAGATGAAGCAAAACAAGATTTTATGGAGGTTGTAGAATTTTTGAAGAAACCTGAGAGGTTCACTGCAGTGGGGGCTCGTATTCCAAAAGGTGTTCTTCTTGTTGGTCCTCCTGGTACGGGGAAGACCCTGCTAGCAAAGGCAATTGCTGGTGAAGCGGGTGTTCCATTTTTCTCAATTTCAGGTTCAGAATTCGTCGAGATGTTTGTTGGTGTTGGAGCCTCTCGAGTCCGTGATCTTTTCAAGAAGGCCAAGGAAAATGCTCCCTGCATTGTATTTGTTGATGAAATTGATGCTGTTGGGCGACAAAGAGGGACTGGAATCGGAGGAGGGAATGATGAAAGAGAACAGACCCTGAACCAACTATTGACGGAAATGGATGGTTTTGAAGGAAATACTGGTATAATAGTTGTTGCAGCAACCAATCGTGCAGATATTCTCGATTCGGCTTTGCTGAGACCAGGACGCTTTGATAGACAAGTAAGCACCTGTCCTTGCCAACGTTTTCTATCCGTGAATTTTGCAGGAAACTAAACTTGAAGCTCTTATGCAGGTATCTGTGGATGTTCCAGACATCAAGGGAAGAACAGAGATCTTAAAGGTTCATGCCGGCAACAAGAAGTTCGATTCAGATGTGTCTCTTGAAGTTATTGCCATGAGGACACCTGGCTTCAGTGGAGCAGATCTTGCTAACCTCTTGAATGAAGCAGCCATTCTTGCAGGTCGGCGTGGTAAAACAGCAATCGCATCCAAAGAGATTGATGATTCAATTGACAGGATAGTGGCTGGAATGGAAGGAACAGTAATGACTGATGGCAAGAGCAAGAGTCTTGTGGCATATCACGAAGTTGGACATGCCATCTGTGGGTGAGTACTGCACTATTAGCTAGTTACTCTTGGCCACCCACTCGCATCTATCATATAAGCATTTTTATGACAATATTATGAGTTTATTATTGTGTTAGCATTTTAATTCCGCAGCAGTGATTTCAACAGAATATCCTGGTGATCCTCTAATGGCACTCTGTGTTCTTTGCCATGCAGAACTCTCACTCCAGGGCATGATCCTGTTCAAAAGGTCACTCTAATCCCACGTGGTCAGGCAAAAGGTTTGACCTGGTTCATTCCTGCAGATGATCCAACCTTAATATCCAAGCAGCAACTCTTCGCTAGAATTGTCGGTGGACTTGGTGGAAGAGCTGCAGAGGAAGTGATCTTTGGTGCACCTGAAGTGACAACTGGTGCTGCTGGTGATTTGCAGCAGATCACCAGTTTGGCAAAACAGGTATACATATCAAGTGCCTTCTTTGTGTTTAAGGATTATGCGGTGGAATATGTTGAGTCTATAGGGACTAGACATTCTACAGATTGATTGGTTTGAATTAACCTTTCTTCTGTAGAGATATTGAGCAATATAGTTATTCCCTCTGTTTTTTCATGTGTTGACTTGACATGGAGTCGAGAAAGAAAGCTTTTTAGAACTTTTGGTCTTAAACATGCCGTGAAATTTCTGTGGCTATAAAAACATTCATTAGTGTCACATAATTGCAACAGAGGGAGTAGTTTTTATCTTCTTGTTTTTTAAAATTCTTGAACTTATATTCTGAACTCTTTCTCGACGACTTAGTTCTGGAAAATGATCGACTGTCCATGCAGATGGTTGTCACTTTTGGGATGTCTGAACTTGGCCCCTGGTCACTCATGGATGCTTCAGCCCAAAGTGGTGATGTAATCATGAGAATGATGGCCAGGAACTCAATGTCAGAAAAGCTAGCTGAAGACATCGATGCTGCTGTGAAGAGGCTTTCAGACAGTGCATATGAGATTGCGTTGAGCCAAATCCGCAGCAACCGTGAAGCCATTGATAAGATTGTGGAAGTCCTCCTTGAAAAGGAGACGATGACAGGAGATGAATTCCGTGCTATTCTCTCAGAATTTGTGGAAATTCCTGCTGAAAACCGTGTCCCTGCTGCTGTACCTACCCCAGCAGCCGTATAATATCATGAACATATACTGCAACCTGTACAATTCATACACTCATCCACCTAATTGATCTAGAGTATAAAACAATATAGATTATAAAGAGAAAACGCTCTTGTGCATGTGTACTGTAAGCAATTTTTGCATTTGAAATAGAACTAGTCTTGTCTTGATTGAAATTTTAGTGTTGTTTCCGGCGCTTTATGCACTTTTCAGTATTTATTTAATTCTCGTAAAACGAAAAACAAAACAGCAGCCAACTTACAAAGCTTTGTCAAATTAACCAATTTTATAATACAAGAATCGACACGAAGCTAAGCTCAAATGAATGGGACAATCTTGTCTAAAACCTCTGAAATTCCTTCCATTCCGTTCACCAAACACTCGACCATTCTCTACAGCCTCCACTGAATTTTCACTCCTATGTTCTCAAGGTTACATAAAAGAAGCATTCAACAAATTCTCTTTCCTAATATGGAACAACCCAGCACATTTCTCTTCCCTTTTACAATCGTGCATACAAGAAAACTCTTTTTCGCTCACCAAACAGTTGCATTCTCTCATAATAACCTCTGGTTGTCTCCGAGACAAATTTGTTTGCAACCATTTACTCAATGCGTATGCAAAACTGGGTCAGTTAGATATTGCAGTTCACCTGTTTGATAAGATGTCTAAAAGAAATGTGATGTCTTCTAACATTTTGATTGGTGGATATGTGCAAATTGGCGATTTGGGTAGTGCGTGTAAGGTGTTTGATGAAATGGGTGAGAGAAATTTGGCTTCTTGGAATGCTATGATTACTGGGTTGACTCAGTTTGAGTTGAATGATAAGGCGTTGAATTTGTTTACGGAAATGTATGAGTTGGGTTTGGGGTACTTGCCTGATGCGTTTACGCTTGGGAGTGTTTTAAGAGGCTGTGCTGGGTTGAAGGATTTGAATAGGGGGAGACAGGTTCATGGTTGTGTGTTGAAGTTGGGGTTAGAGGGTCATTTTGTTGTTGCGAGTTCGTTGGCACATATGTATATGAGGTCTGGTAGTTTAAGAGAAGGTGAGATTGTGATTATGTCGATGCCTGCTCAAACTGTGGCGGCTTGGAATACTCTTATTGCTGGTAGGGCTCAGAATGGGTGTTTTGAGGGTGCGTTGGAGCTGTATAATTTAATGAAAATAGCGGGGTTTAGACCAGATAAGATAACATTTGTTAGTGTGATCAGCTCGTGTTCAGACCTGGCTACGATAGGACAAGGGCAGCAGATTCATTCTGACGTTGTAAAAACTGGTGCGGTTTCTGTGGTTGCAGTTGTAAGTTCCTTGATTAGCATGTATTCGAAATGTGGGTGTTTAGGTGAAGCCGAGAAGATTTTTGAGGAAAGGGTGGAAGCTGATATTGTATTGTGGAGTGCTATGATTTCTGCTTATGGGTTTCATGGTAGGGGAAAGAACGCTGTTGAGTTGTTTCATCGTATAGAGCAGGAAGGACTAGCACCTAACCATGTAACTCTCTTGAGTTTGCTCTATGCTTGTAGTCATAGTGGGATGAAGGATGAAGGGCTTAAATTTTTCAACTTGATGGTTGAAAAGTACAACATAGAGCCTCAACTGGCACACTATACGTGTGTGGTTGACCTCCTAGGAAGAGCAGGGCGCTTGCAGGAGGCTGAAGCTCTTATTAGATCTATGCCTGTGAAGCCAGACGGTGTCATATGGAAAACGTTGCTATCGGCCTGTAAAATTCATAAAAATGCAGATATGGCGAGAAACATAGCTGAAGAAGTCTTGAGGATTGATCCTCAGGATTCAGCTTCATATGTGCTCCTTGCCAACGTTCAAGCATCTGCTAGAAGATGGAAGAATGTTTCTGAAGTGAGAAAATCGATGAAAGATAGAGGAGTAAAGAAAGAACCAGGAATAAGCTGGCTGGAGTTGAAGAACCAGGTTCACCACTTTATTATGGGTGATAAATCTCATCCACAGTCGAACGAGGTTGATGTGTACTTGAAGGAATTGATAGCAGAACTGAAGCTAGAGGGCTATGTTCCTGACACAGGATCCGTTTTGCATGACATGGAATTAGAGGAACAAGAGTACAACTTGGTCCATCACAGTGAAAAATTAGCCATTGCTTTTGCACTGATGAACACCCCGGAGGGTTTTCCAATTAGGATAATGAAGAATTTACGAATTTGTGGTGATTGTCACATGGCTATTAAGTACATATCCAAGATGAAAAATCGAGAAATTATAGTACGCGATGCCAGTAGATTTCATCACTTCAAAGATGGCTGTTGTTCTTGTGGAGATTATTGGTGAAGATTGCATTTGACAATCTAACTGAAGGTATAGACTAGTCGTTCCCCCTTTTACAGTGAGACAGTTTTTGAACCATTATTTCCAGCATTAGTTGTAACATTATTCAAAACTTGAAAGAGATTCACAAACTTAGGCACACAATAAATCTTTCTATTTATTTTCATTCATATTATAAGGCCAATGCTTGGGATTTTGTACTGGATACACTGAACTTTGGAAACTAGTTTGGTCACATGTTCATTGCATTTACAGTTGCAATAACAATAACAATTATATGGAATGAATAAGACATTAATATGCATGATCCACTTCAAAGTATACATAGCTTTTCTGAGCTGGATAAAAGTTTTTCTACTTCAATGCATAAATAGTGCTAAATTCCACTAGTGTATTTAACTTGCTGCCTAGAGTGGTATTTGCAATAAAATTACTTCAAGAAAAAACAACTCTAATGGGTAAAGGATTCGCTCGGCAGGAGTGGAAAGCGAGTGCTGATCTGATAAACTTGGTATCGAAGCAACTTGGTATCAAAGCCTATGATAAGTGAAGCAGAACACTACGATTAGAAAATCCTAGTCTGTAACGCCAAATATTCTTGCATTAACTCATATCCACATAATGCATTTGATAGGACCATAAAATAGGAAGGAAATCTTCTCAATCACATCATTGATCTTATACTGTACAACAAGAAGACTACCAAAACCAGAGACTCGATCCACAGTAGATACTTATTGGCAGCCACAGCCATGCCCACTGACACAATGCTAATCTAAACTAGGTCCACATGAGACCAACTTTAATAAAAGAGAACTTCAATATACGCCAATTCAAGTATCAAGCAGCCACAACACAGTTTTCAGTTACAGCAGCCCAAACAGCGAGAACTTCATTTAGTTCCAGCATAATTCAGGAATGATGGAATATTTCGTCTGTCCTAATATATTCTCTGCCCCATTCGGTCTTACAGAGCCACATCTAACATCTTTGGCTCAGTCCCACTTTTCTTGTGGTCCTCCGATTCTGCATAATGATAATCGCCCTCCAGCACTTGACAGTTTCTTTTCAAGAAGCAGTCCTACGAATCTGCATTCAGTTCTGTGTTTCTCCTCTTCTCATTACTATATTACATCCAGGCTAGTGATAAAAGAATAGAACAATCAGAAAGGAAAGAATGTTTGAACAGAAGAAGTTGTGAGCTTCCACCTTCTTAAACCTCCAAATCTACTCAAATGGACAATGTCATCTTCACACCTGGAATATACATTCAGAAGAGAAGGTTGTCCAAAGCAAACCAAGCATCTGGTACCTACATTCAGTCGGAGTCCTCAGGTTCATCATCGGAAGTCACTGGGGTATCAGTGGCATCAGCAAGGGAGTCCAGCATAAGCACCACCTCAGATGTGTCATCCAAGTAATACTTCGCTTTACTGGGTTTTTGTCCAACTGTGCAAGCAAATACCTTGGTATCATATGAAATAATATTTCTGGACAAAGCATCACCAATGATTTCAAACATATCTTCATCAGATCTATCGTCACCAATGCAAAGCACAAAATCCGCCCGTTTCCCTTTCTCCACCAACGATGTGAAGACTTTTTCTGCAACTAGACCTTTGGTAACCCCCTAGAATGACGAGAGAAAATAAGATTATTCAGAACACATGCTAGGATAGACACATTAATTACTGCAGCCAATGCTTATAATACATGTGAAAAATTGTTAAAGAAAAAGATATATTCGAGATACTCAAGAATTTGACAACAGCCATTAAAAAAGTGGAAAAAGAGAACACTTCCATTGTTGTTAAAATTTTTACGCTGACAAATTTTTGCTAGACAGGGAATATATCATATATGCCAGGTAGTCACTTCTCACTTGCGAAGAAATTGCACCTTTCAGCTGATTATTTACATGAATGTTAGTAACTACTACAGGCTCATGGAGTAATGGCACACGGATTAAAAATAACCTGTGCAGCATTTAATATGCAGAATGATATACTGAATTGCATAATAGGGATAGCTAAGCATCCCAAGGTGTGGCCTAGTGCTTCAATGAAGTGGATTAAGCACCATGAGAATTCCCAACAGAGACAAACACTAGGTTATTTCTTCCCGTCTGTTCTAGCCTTGGTGGACAGAGTTACATGGTACTTATTCCTGGTAGGAGGTAGGAGGTATCCCGTAGAATTAGTCGAGGTGTGCACAAGCTGGCCCGAACACCACGGTTATAAAAATAATAACAATAGGGATAGCTAAGGGAGATTGATGCAAGCTTTGAAAGCATAACATCCGCAATCAATTTAAGAGAGAATATTACACCATCCGTATTAGCAATACAACCAACTAGCAACCCAGAAAGCAAATGCCAAACATAGGGTGTGCTTGGTAAACAAGTGAGTTTCTTGTTTTCTAGTGTTCGGGGAGTAAACAGAAAAATATGATCCCAAAAACATTTTTATGTGCAATCTAGCAAAACACTATGGGGTAGGATGGGGGGACAATGAACTTGAAATGTCACCTATGAAATTTGTTTTCCCTACTTCCATTAGGGAAATCATTTCCCACATTTTTAATGAATTGTTTTCCTACAGAAAATGTTTTTTCAAAATAATTTGACCAATATGGGAAAATTGAAAAAGTATTTTCCAGAAAGTGTTTTCCTCCTTGCCAAACAGACCCTTAATGTGGAGATCAGCACAATTGTTGTATCCAGGAAACCAAGTGATATACAAGTTGTATGGTTGAAACGATCATATTTCTCATCAAAAACGCCGGTATCTATTAAAAAGTTATACCCAGAGATCAGTTACAGGAAACCAAACACATCCCAGAGTACTGTTTTTGGGAGAGGACTCATCATTATGAAAGGGGGTCATGTACCAAGGATGATAAGTACTATTTCTTAAATGTAAATCATGGAATATACGCGACAAATAAGAATAAAACATATGGAAATTGGGATAAGCAATACTTGCCTGGGGCTTCACTTCCACAATGAACTGGCCACTTTTCACGGCAACCGGTTCATTTGCTAAAACACTCTCCAGATGATCAAGCATCTCCTTTGCCTGAGAAAACCCAAATCCAGAATCCGCATCACGATACTGCCACACTATAGCACTTTCCTTTTTTTCTATGCAAGAACCATCTGTGGCGTCTGTATAGGACTGCATCACAGGTTCAGCAAGATGCATCCAACCAAAATCAGAGGTCTGACTGCATACTTCCCATTCCTGTTCTTGTTCCCATCTGCATTGTCAGAAAACTAGAAGTTAACAAACGTAAAAGAGAAAAAGATTGACCTGGCAAACTACAAACCCTAATCCGTGCACATCATTTTTGAAAAGACAGACCATTTCCTGACTGCAGTGCAGATTGACAGAATCATTAACACAAGAATCTCAATATTCACTTCAGCGCAGATTCCCAGGGCATGAAGTTCAATGAGTTAAGTTGACTACAAAACTATATTAATGATAATAGAAAATGTGACTAAATAGTACAATAGAGATTTGAGAAGGCACTGGGGTGATTGGATTAATAAATTAATTGGAAATACTGAAAGATATGAAAGCTGCATAGAATACTACAGGATAATTCTAACAACTATATCAAACGTCAGGGGCATCCTAAAATGATGAGAAAAAAAAATAACCAATACCATTTTTGCTTCATTTGCAAGAAAACGCACTCTATTTTCTTTTTATTTTGATGATGGTATAAATTCTAACACAGAGTGAGTGTTGCCCCTTTTACCAGAAGTCCAGAACACTAGACTATTTATTTAGACACCATACAAAAAAAGTGATGCAAGAAGTAGGAATAGTCCACATCAAGAATACAGCAACTAGAATGATTGATATTGTGGATTATGTAACCAAAAGAAGCACTAGTCATACAGACACCAAAGTGCAGGTAATATTGATATCGGTTGACATTGTACCGGGAAATAGAAGAAACAGACCTCAAAAAGTAGCCATGTTCTGCTGCAAGTCCAAGTTTTCTACAAGGAGAAAACCAATTGGTTAGGCTTTCCCTCCCTCTTCCACTAACAATGAAGACTGTATTGTTTGAATCACCAGAAATTTTATTCAGGATAGAGATCACATTAGCACTTGGAGACTTAATGATAGAATTCTGCGGCATCACAGTTCCATCATAGTCCAGGAATATGGCCCTGCTCTTAGACTTAATATAAGCGTTCACAATATCATCAACCGACAGCTTTCTGAAGTTGGGATCTAGAGAGACAACTCTAAACCCAAAGCCCAAACCAATGCCATAGCATCTTTTCCTAAAGTGATCAGCACAAGTTCTCTCCATATCTTGCAAAAAACTTCTCGACCAATAAGCAACATCATGGGTGCTGACATAACGGTAATGCTTCTCATGTCGTAACTGTTTCTCTTGTTCAGCCATCGACACAGCCTCATTCATTGCCTCTGCAGTTGCTTCAACATTCCAAGGGTTAATACGGATTGCCCCACTTAAGGAAGGTGAACACCCTATGAATTCTGACACAACTATCATGCTCTTGTCAGGTCCTTCTACACCTGAATCTGTTTCTGCACCTGATACACCCTGTCGGCAGACGATGTATTCATACGGAGTCAGGTTCATCCCATCCCTAACAGCTGTGACAACAACACATTCAGCAACACTATAATAAGCCATGCATTCGCTACTTGACACAGACCTATCAATATAAACTATAGGCTCATAACCAGGCTTGCCAAATTGCTTATTAATTCTCTTGCAGCTTTCCTGTATCTCAGCCTGTATTTCCTCTAAATCTATTCCTTTACCCCTCATAGGATTGGCAATCTGAACAAGCACAGCCTGCCCTTGCCACTTGGGATGCTGTTTGAGCATGTGCTCCATCGCTAGAAGCTTTAAGTTGATACCTTTGAAAATATCCAAGTCATCAACTCCAAGCAGAACGGTTTTTCCTTCAAATTGTTGTTTTAGCTCCTTACACTTCAGCTCTTTGTCTGCAATTTTCTTCATAGACTCAATGTGACCCATATGTATCCCTACGGGCATAATCTTGATACCTACTGTCCTTCCATAGTATTCCAATCCTATATAACCTCTTTTAGACTGGTACTCCAAACCTAACATTCGACTGCAACACGAAAGGAAATGTCGAGCATAGTCGAAAGTGTGGAATCCAACAAGGTCAGAACATAGCAGAGCCTTAAGTATTTCCTCTCTAACAGGAAGTGTCCTGTAAAGCTCAGATGAAGGAAATGGGCTGTGAAGGAAGAACCCAATCCTCAATCGATTGAACCGCCTTCTCAAGAAGGTGGGCAACACCATCAAATGATAATCATGAATCCAAACATAATCATCCTCAGGATTAAGCACCTCAACCACTTTCTGTGAAAATATCTTGTTGGCAGAAACATATGCTTCCCACATAGAACGATCAAAGCGGCCTCCATGGTCAGGTGAAAATGGCAACATGTAGTGAAAAAGTGGCCACAAATGCCTCTTGCAGAAGCCCTCATAGTATTTTTCCAGAATATTAGGTGGAAGAAACGTAGGCACACATCTGAATTTATCCAAGAGATAGCTAGAAACATCATCTTGTTCAATCGGATCAACATCAACAGATAAAGACCCAACGAACAATACTTCCATATCTTCAGGTAAACCATCCTTAATCCTCAAAAGCAATGAGTCCTCATTCCAACTAAAGCTCCAGCCTTTATTATCCGGTCTCCTTTTCACTTTCAGCGGCAACAGATTCAACACAACAATCATCCTATCACCAGCAAGTGATGATTGATTATCAGAAGAAACACTAACAGCCTGGTCATCATCCAACTCACATATACTCCCAGGCACTGTCATTACCCGTGACATCCGTCGCCGATCCCTATCTCTCCCCATTACTGGAAAATTCCCAGATGCCAAATCCAAAAGATTGGTATACGATCTTGACATCATCTTGACAAAGATTCTTGCTTTCCTCTAATTAGGGAATTTCAATTTTCTGCAATTATACCAAACACTTCGAGTTTAACAGGTGAACCTAGCTCAAGAATTATCAAAATCTGTATATAGAACCTAAAACCAAATCACGGAAAAAGGGCAAAAAAGTGCTGATTTTCTCAATCAAACAGTTACCTGTAACTAACTACATAAACATGTGATCTTAAACATGCCCAGAAGAAAATTAACATCTAAAGTGAATCAAAAATTACAATTTTCTACAATTATACCAAACAATTCAAGTTTAACCATACTTACAGCAAAACCAAACAGACACCAACTCACGAATATCAAAATTGTCCCGTAGAACCTAAAACCAAATCACAGGACAAGAGGGGAAAAAATGCTGATTTTCTTAATCAAACACAAACCCGTGTAAGTAAACTACATAAACATATGATCTTAATCATATCCACAAGAAAATAAACACATAAATCCCAGCAAAGACAAAAACACACCAGGTGATTCTTCCTATTTGTCCTAGCCTTGGAAGCTAGAGTTACCTAATATTTCTTGCTCGTGGGAGGTGGCGGGTATCCTGTGTATCTACTCGAGGTGCGCAAAAACTGGACCGGACACCACGGTTATCAAAATACATAAATAAATAAACACCCAGAGTGAATCAAGAATTTCAAACACATCATATAAAGTACACAAAGAAAATGTTGATTTTCTGAATCAAACTAAGTAAACTACATAAAAATATAATCTTTCTCACACCCAAATGAAAAAGAAACATCCAAAGTTAATCAAGAATTTCAATTTTCTGCACTTACACCAAACATTCCCAGTTCAACAGAAGAACCATAAAACTCAAGAATATCAAAATCACAGAGCAAAAATGCTGATTTTTTTAAATCAAACAGAAACCCATTTAAGTAAACTACATAAAAGCTAAGTTGCTTGGACTCTCCAAAAATGTTGCCGCACCCGTGTCGGATCCTTCAAAAATACACTATTTCGGAGGATCCGACACGCACCCATAGACATTTTTGAAGAGTCCGAGCAACTTAGCATAAAAGTATGATTTTAATCACACCCACATGAAAATGAGCATCCAAAGTGAGTCAAGAATCTCAATTATTTTAGTTTCAAAACAAAACACATCATATAAAGTACACAAAAAAAATTGCGGAGTTTCTGAATCAAACAGAAACCCATTTAAGTAAACTACATAAAAATATAATCTTTATCATACCAAATGAAAATAAACACCTAAACTGAATCGAGAATTCCAAGCACATCATATGAAGTATACACACACACACAAAAAAAAAAAAACTGATTTTCTTAATCAAACAGAAACCCATTTAAGTAAACTACACAGAAATAAAATCCTTATCATACCTACATGAAAA
Organism: Capsicum annuum; assembly: GCF_002878395.1. NCBI lineage: Eukaryota > Viridiplantae > Streptophyta > Magnoliopsida > Solanales > Solanaceae > Capsicum > Capsicum annuum. Next base: position 209,314,391 of record NC_061117.1, read on the forward strand.
TAAACACCTAAACTAAATCAAAAATCCCAAACACATCAAATAAAGTACAAAAAATAACAACATGATGTTCCAAGATTTTACCTTGGGGGTTCAAAAAGCAGAAAATCTTGGATCTTTTTCAGTGAAAGACTCGATCTTTAGAGTTAAAGGGGGTGAATTTTGGCCCTTTAGGGTTTGATGAACATTTAACAAGGAAAAAAAAAGATTTAGGACTTTGGGTGATCTCCAAATGTGTACAAAAGAAAGTTGCTGGATTATGAATATCCAGTGAAATAAAAATAATTTTTATTTTATTTTTGACATATACAACTTGAGTAGCTGTAGCTGATCTTGCAAGACAAAAATAAAATAAAAAATAAAAACGTGCAATGCATACGTGAATTATTATTTTTTTTTTATTTTTTTTTAAGAATCACTAATTTTGGGTGTCTATTTTCTGTAGCTAAGCCACCGAAAGGGGCTAAAAAGTATGGGATAAGGATTAAAGAAAGAAGAAGAAAAAAGCTTGCATAAAGGCAGAAAATAATTGAATAAATTTGACAATTTTATTCTAAATCGATGGTCTATAAAAAAAATAATCTCTAAAAGTAATAATAAAATTTGTGGTGCATTTTATTTTTATAAATTTTTATTTATAAAAGTATACCTAATATATTATTATTTATTAATTTAATATATTTATTTATTTATTTATTTTAATATTATGATAGTATCCCATTCAATTATTATATCATTATCCAAAGGGATGGTGTTCGAGTCAATTTAGACTTGTTACCTTATCAATAAAAATATCAAAAATTTTGTTCTCCAGGATTTACAAAAAAAATGAAATTATTTAGGGATTGTTTTGATTCAAAATATGCTAAGATTATCATGTGAGATTATTATCCAAATAGTAGATAATTCATAGTTTTAGCGTGAACATTTTCATGATTTTAGCTAATATTCACAATTAAATATGATCAAATGTACCTTCAACTTTATATTGGGATAAAATATGTATTTGATTTAATTATATAAAATTGAATAAACTTTTATTTTTTGTTTAATTTTGACACTACGAAAAGAGTTTTGGTGAAGTAAAAAGAAGTGCTAATTTAGTATTTAATCTTGATATTATTATTTATAAAATGGTTACTACACTTTGTGGGATAAAATTTCTTAATCACTAAGTCACTTGGTTGAATTGGATATTTATGTTATAAGACCAATTAAAAATATTAATAGTTGGACAACCTAAATATTGAGGGCCTTACATTATTTGTGTATTAAATATAAAAATATAAATCATAAAATATTGTGTATCTATAAATGTTAAAATTGCCAACTCATCCAAAATTAGTTTAAAAGATAATGGGAGTAAGGAAATCTTTGTTGAATGTGATTGATGTTGTTAAATGCCCAAGCTTAAAATTATGTTTTTTTCTTAAAAGTGCAGCAAAAATATAGTTAACGTGTTAAGCTTTAATTCAACTTTTTCTTTTGAGGGTAATAACTTTATCTTAAATTGAGAATAAAGAAAAAAGAGTTGTTCACTTTAATCTAATTATTGAATATTACTGATGTCACTTGAGGTTAACTCAAGTCACAACGTGCACTTGGTGAATATAGTACTAATCTTTTTGTTACTTTCATTGTACCTCCAAATGAAATAGTGAAATCTTTTTGATAACATTACTTTAGTTGATGTTTTTTTTTTTTACTGTTGTATTTACTTTCTTTATAATACTATTTTAATTTATTGTTCTTGAATCGATGAATTTTAAAACTAATCTATAAAAAAAATATCATAAAATTATTTAAAATATTGACAAATTGATTCGAACACTTGGGATTAAAATATGGCACTATGAGGATCGTTTGGTTGGGAAACAAGTTATGCTGGAATTAGTTATACTGGGATTAGCTATACTGAGATTATTTATGCTGAGATTAGTTATCCTGATATTATTTTTTAGTAGTTGTTTGATTTGTGGTACTAAAAATAATATGCATTACATTTTTTCTAAGAATAGATAGTTTGTTTATAAAAATATCCTTCACCTTATTTAATTTAGCTTAATTAAGTTTTATGTTATGTTGAACTAACTTCATCATTTTTTTTCCTCAATAGAGTTTTTTTCAATTAAACCTATATTAATTAATTCATTTATTATAAAAAAAATTCTAACATTCAAAGTGATATAATAAATATTTAACATTGAAAAGTGTTGTATGATAACATTAGTAAAGTTAACTTATAAATTACAATAGAATTTAATTTAACTAATTAAAAAACTTGGTTCCCTACCGCAAAATACGCTGATCGAGGAACGGAGGATTAGTCTCACGGCTGTCGGCTGTCGAGATACCTTGGAAAATTATAAAAAAAAAAAAAAAAACTTGGTTCAGCAAAATATTTTTGTAGATTTTCCTTCATATCAAGACATACAAAAGAAATTGAAAAGTTACCTTTTTTTTTAACTTTAGTAGTTTCTTTTTCCCAAAAATACATGTTAAGAAATTTATGTTGATATTTCTTAAACGTGTATGAAACTTTATTATTTCATGTTAAACTACTTATTTTGTCCTAAATTCTATAAAATATTGATAATTCCATTTTTTGTTAAAAGAATCCATCACTAAAAAATGTGAAAAAGAAGTACTCTCATTTTTCATTATTTAATATCATTAATGTTTGGAGAGTTAAATTATATTTTTTTAAAATTAAATTTTCAAACATTTTTAGCTATATATAAAATATAATTTTTTATTTAATAATCAAGCATGCACTAAGTTAGAAAGGGAATGTCAAGATACTTTAATTACTTGTCCATGATAAATTTGTTAGAAAAATAAAAAATTGAAGTAAGATTAATAAATATTTCTACAAAATAGAAAGACAATAAATCCTTGGAAGCAATTTTGAACTTGACTGTACAAATATTTTTTATGGTGTCATTATCATTTTTGCATGACTCATCACTTTTGTAACATTTAATAAACTTATATCATTGTTCAAATTTATCAAAATTGATAAAAAAAATTGTAGAGTAATTAAAATTAAATTAGCGATAAAATTAACAAAAAAATTTGATGTGAGGATTATCAAAATCTCATGTTCTCTCTTATATATAGTAGTAATATATATATATATATATATGAAAAGTTATATAATCTCGAGATAAATTATTCTAAACTAGACAACCAGATAAGGCACCAAAAATTTTATCTCAAAACTATTATTTTATCTCAAGATTATGTGTTTTAATCTCTTACACCAAACGACCTGAGGGATACTTTATGGTGAGTGGTTATATGGGTGCTTCTTGTCTTGCCAACTCAGATCCCAACACATGGCAGCTGCTAGTGGCTGGCTGTGGAAGCATGTGAATCTTTTTTTATATTATTTATAAATAAATTAAAGACTTAATACATCGATGATTTCTTAAATTTATCAAAATATTTTATTTAAATATTTGAGTTAAGTCATATTTTAATGAAATATCTTAATTCCTAATATAGTATTTTAATTATCTACTTTCTGTTCAAATTTTGAAAAAACTTTTGTCCGTATTTTAATTTGTCTATAAAATTATTAAGTTAAATACAGAAAAAAATTGTCTTCTCTGATTATGAGCATAACCATATATATAAATATATAAAGTTTTATGACTTATTGAGGCGATCACATATAGGGAGAGGGAGTAATACAAAAGAACCATTTTCTAACATTTTGTGATATTGAACATAACTACAGTGTTATGCTTGCACGAGAGCGCAACAATAATAACATATATATACAGTATCATCCCTTAAGTGAGTTTTGGAGGGGAAGGAGTGTACATATATTTTATTTTTATCTCGTGTGAGATAGAAAATTTATTTTCAATAAACCCTCAAAAAGAATTTTCAAAAATTAGTTCGATAAATGTAAGAGCTAAAGTAATATCAAGAGTTAAAGTTATAGCGAAAATGTAAAATAATTAAAGTTCTGACATCAAAACAATAAAGATAACTCAAGTAAAGAACTAAGGAGTCGTTTGGTGGAGTATATTAAAAAGAATAATACATGCATTAGTCTTGTGTTTACTAACATCTTGTTTGGTATTTTTGTTTTTTAGTTATACACTCTATTGTGTAATGAAGTGTGTATATTATTAATATCTCAAAATCAATGGTTTACGTAACAATTCAATGATTTCTAATGACACATTAGCTTGGTCAAAGATATAAAATCCTTTTTAAAAAAATTATACAATTCATATTATTTTTAATACACCAAATCAAACATTGCATAAGAAAAATGCAACATTACTAATATATCATGTTCTGCATTATTTTTATACACTACCAAATGACCCCTAATAGTGATAATGCAAAGAATAAGTTAATTGTAGGACAATAATAATAATGATAAGTATTTAAGCAGACAAGGTGCTCTAAACTAGAATTACTCTCCCATAACAAAGGGCGAAATTGTTTGGCTACCTACTAACTTCTTATTTTAATCTTCGATTTCCATACTTTTTTATTTAAGATCATGTCAAAAATACCATGTTATGTCTACTTTTAGGAAAAGAGTGTCATTGTTAATCAAGATATTCTAATAAAACTATAATTTTTTAAATACAAAAAAGTCTTCTGGAACAGATTAAGAAGACAGTGTCATACAATTTGGTTACTTGATCCTTAAAGTTTGCCAAAATCCTGTTTGGCATATTTAGTGGGTACTTGTTGTTGTTGGCTTTAATTAGTTTAAATTTATGATGAGAAAGCAGCATGCAAACAAAATACCATGCTTTTTTCTCTTTGTCATGAATGAAAGCATTCAATTATTTTTGACCTTTTTAGATATAATGAAAAGAGGATGTGATTGATTGACAAAGTTCAACCATGCAAGGCTAAATAACGAAAGAAAAGCCAAAGCAAATGGAAAAATCTGCTGCAATAGTTCAAAAAGACATTATCTTTTTTAATTGACACACAAAAGCCTGCTTGGATAGATTCGTTTTATTGTTTTCAAGTCGAGATAACTTTTAAATATTTCCTAGTAAAGGCGAATTATAAGATAAAAAATGTTTTGAGTATGTTTTTTTTTTACAATAACAATATATCCAGCATATTTTCACCAAGTGAAGTCATGAGAGGATAAAGCGTACGTAGTACCAGTAGAGAGGTTGTTTTCAATAAACCCCCGGCTCAGGACAGATAACAGTATATCAAACAAAAAACATAAAAATGAACAGCAAAATGCGATAACACTACACCGCTAGATAATAAAAGAAATAAAATACCGTCAAAATAATACTATAAACTATCTATTTAAGATCACAAACATCATCAGAACACTACGAACAAAAAACTACAGGCACTGATACAAACAAAGCGCTCCTCCTTACTGTTACAACACACTCTTACTCTAATTCGCGTCCTCCACACCTTTAGTAGCGGACCCAACAATTTTAGGTTGCGGGCGCTTTTAAAATGATACAAACAAAGCCCTCCTCCTTATTGTTACAACACACTCCTACTCACTAAACTTCTACTCTAATTCGCATCCTCCACACCTTCAGTGGCGGACCCAACAATTTTAGGTTGTGGGTGCTTTTATTCGATCCCAGGATGGGAGACATGAAAGTTATGCTTAAAGCCAGTGTACCCAGCCATGCTTTTGTTCTCTGGGTGCTTTTCTATATATTTTACCATTTTTCACTGTTTCTTATATAATTATACCTCTTCTACGTGAGTTTAGTGGGTGCTTGAGCACCCGAAAAATGTATGTGGGTCCGCCCCTGCACACCTTCCTATCAAGGGTCATGTCCTCCGTAAGTTGTAACTGCCGTCATGTCATGCCTAATCACATCCCTCCCATATTTTTTCGGTCTACCTCTACCCTGCCTAAAATCATCCATAGTCAGCCTTTCACACCTTCGTACTGGAGCATCCATGCACCTCCTCATCACATGTCCGAACCATCACAACCTCACTTTCTGTATCTTGTCTTCCACCGAAGGCACTCCCACCTTCTCTCGATTAACCTCATTTCTAATCATATCTCTCCTGATAAGTCCACACATTTATTTCAACATCCTTATCTTCGCCATCTTTAACTTTTAGATGTGGAAGTTCTTAAAGCGAGCCTTTACTTCAACCACTCTGCATCAATACGATGCATGACATCCTCGTCAATTTAGCTCTCTTCCCCTAATTAAGTCACCCAAGATACTTGAAACTATCCTTCTTTATAAGCCCATTCATACAAGTTCTAATCAAAATTGTAAGAATGTGCATTAGAAAATACGATATTTTTGTTACTTGGCCAGTCACGAGGAGAAGCAAATATGGAAACTGCTAAATGGCCACAATTTTTTGGCCCATAAATGACCATAAATTTATAAAGACAATACTAACATTTTCCTATCTTCTAGATTTGAAATTTAAGTGCAACTAAAATTTATGTTGGGTAAATTATGACTATCATTAAATGTGGAAGAAAAATATTTAATTAACTTTAAAATAGGAGACCCACCAAACTTCATCTTCTACCTTCCGTTTTTTCGTGCTTCTCCCTCTATTTCTCTTGAGTCTTTTTTTTTCCATCAAATTTTAAAACTAATTTTATTATATATTGATCATAATTCTTTAAAATATTTTTGAGTAAAGGTCGTCAATGATTTACTAAATTTTGAACTTATCACCTGAATTTATTTATTTGTTATATAAAAATCATTCAATTCTAAAGTTTATCATAAAAGTGTTTTTCTTAAAATATTAACTAGGCTTAACAAATATGAAAAATATTATTTGTACAATGTTTCAATATTTATCATGTCCAAGATATTTTGAATTTTGATTATCATTATTGAAATATTTTCAAATTAGCTTATAAATTATTTAAATACAGTTTAAATTTATTGAAATATAATAATTAATTAAAACTATTTAATTAGAGGTCATATTAATAATGAATATAAGTAATATTCACAAGTTATCAAATTATTGTAATATAGAGGTACAAAACTACAACAATAATATGTCTTGATATCTTTAATTGTTGTTAACTAGGGTCCACACATGTGAATTTTGTGATTTTCCTGATTTCTATAATGTGTCAATAGCTATTATGGATATAATGATTTGATTTTTGACTGCCGCTAGTGAAATATATTAAATTATATTTATAATTTATTTAATATATAATTTAAATTTTATTTGAATATAATATTACTTAATTATAGATCATATTAATAAAAAATATAAATTCTAATTTTCAAATTATAAAATCGACGTAACATAAGGACGTAAGACGACAACATTAATGCATGACTCTCATGAGTTGTTGTTAACTAGGATCAAAATATATGAACTATATGATTTTTATAATATGTCGATGTCTACCATGTTTAAAGTATTTTGAATTTTGACTGCCGATATTGAAATATTTTGAAATTATATTTAAATTATTTAAATAGAATTTAAATTTATTTAAATATAATATTTAATTAAAGGACATATTCATAGCAAATATCAGTAATGATTCACAAATTATCAAATCAGCATAATATAGGGGTCCAAGACTATAACATTAATGCGTCTTGATATCTTTTAGTTGTTATTAACTGGGGTTGACACATGTGAACTGTATAAGTTTTAGGATTCTAATTTACTTCTTCGTCGCCGTAGTAAACAGGAGAGAAAATAGAATTTGATTTTTTTTTATTTTTTTTTTAAATAGGAGTAAGCTTATGACACGTTCACTAAAAAGAATCTGTTATAATGTGTCGAGGTTTATTATGTCTAAAAGTATTTTGTAATTTATTATTCAAATTATTTAAATATATTGTTTAAATTTATTACAAGTTGGCTCGGACATCGTGATTATAAGAGAAAATGATTTAAACATAATTAATAATTAGAGATCGTAGTAGTAACATAAATAAATAATAATTGACAAGTTATCAAATCAACATAACAAGAGAGCATAAGCCCCTCCACAACATTAGCGGACGATTTTTTAGGATTGTTGTTAACCAAATTGACACACATGAACTATATGAGTTTTATAATTTCTATATTGTATTGATGTCCACCATGTCTAAAATAAGACTCGTATTTGATAGCAACTAACCCTTATAAAAGATGCTAAATTGATATTTAAGGTACGTATATTATTTATTAAAATATATTAATAAATAAATGTATATTTATAACTAATATTATAAAAATAATTAATTCATATTTTTTGATGACTTTTCACGACCCACGTAATTTAATCAAAAGAAAAGAAAATATGAGTCTATAAACTCGTTCAACAATAAAATTCTACTTTAATTCAAAAATTAAAATAGTAATGTAGTTAATTAGTTATGCTAGATGAAGAAATAAAAAATAAAAAATAAAAATATGTGACATAACATTAAATTACAAGAAGTAATGATTGAGAAATAAAAAGGAACATAAATAATGTAAAATAAAAAATTTAGATTAAAAAGTAGGAATTTAAAAAATTAAAATAGTAAAAAAATTTGAAAGAATTGAACCGACTAAATGAAAACTAACATAATCAATACCACCCCTATAAAGAATTAAAGAGATAAAATTAATTAAAATATCCATGCGACACCTTTTAATTCGTAAAAAATTTAATGAAAGAGGCTAAATTGTTATTTTTCTTTTATTTTTAATTTGGGAATAATTTAAAATAAAAATTTAGCAAATGTATAATTTATTTATTTCCTAAAATAACTTTTTTTGTCTAATGTGTGTGATAATAGTAATAATATATATGTAGGATTGACACGTATGAACTGAATGATTTTATTATTATTATAATGTGTTGATGTCTGTCATGCTAAAGTATTTTGAATTTTGACTGTCGTGATTAAAATATTTGAAAATCTTAATCAAACATTAACAACAAATATAAGTAATGATTCGATCACAAGTTATCAAATTGACGTAATATAATAGCGCCAAGACACGACAACATTAATACGTGACTTTGTTGGGTCGTTGTTAACTGTGGTCAACACATATGAATTATATGATTTTTAATATTTGTATATCGTGTAAATGTAAATCATGTCTAAAGTATTTTAAGTTTTGACTGTTGTTATTGAATATTTTAAATTATATTAGAAATTTATATAAATATGTATTTTAAATTTATTTAAGCATAATAATTAATAAAATTACTTTATTAGAGATTATTTTAATAACAAATATAAGTAATGATAGAAAATTATCAAAATCGACGTAACATAAGGGAGCAAGACTACGACATTAACACGTGACTCTCTTGGGTTGTTGCTAGCAAATAGCAATAGTTAACACATATCAACTATATAATTTTATGATTTTTATAATATGTCGATATATATATCATGTCTAAAATGTTTTGGATTTTGATTGTCATTATTAAAGTATATTTAAATTATATTTGAAAGTATTTATATGCGTAATTTAAATTTAGTTAGACATAATAATTAATAAAATTACTTAATTAGAGATCATATTTACAAAAAATAAAGGAGTAAAATTATACTACATATTTAAATAAAACTTCAAATATAATTGGAAGGCCAAATTAATATTAACCAAAGTCATTCGATCATACAAATTATCATAAGTTATTTAATATTTCTAAATTTCTTCACTTAGCATTAAAAGAAAAAAATGACATTTATCCAATTATTTTTGTATATAATTCTTCCAAGTAAAGTGAACAAAAAAAAAAGTTCAATCCCCATATATTGAAAAAATCCCACATATTGAAAATAGTTAATAAATTATTGAGAAAGGGTAAAAATGTAACCAAAAATTTGAGTTACAGTGTGAATAAACATTCAAATATCATTGTGGCCATCGTGGCCAAAAGAATTTTTTCTTCAAGTTCTTAAGGGCCAAGAATACCCTTAACATATTAAAAATAGTTTAAAATGCATTCCTTCCAAATTCCATCAACTAGATTAAATTTGTCCTCCTTCCTCCTATTGAATAAAAAACATTAATTTACACCAAAATATTGATTTATAGATCATTAAAATGTGTCAGGTAGGGGTGTTAATTTAAGGAGGAGGAGTATCGCGGGGGGAGGGGGGATCAAATTATTAAACTATATATTTAAATAATAATTAATTATAATTTGTAAAATATTTCAATAACGATAACTCAACACACTTTAGAACTGGTAAATATTTCATTAACGACAACTCAACACACTTTTACATGCAAATTAAAATCTCTAGATAAGTTATTTACTTTAGTGATATTATTTTCCTTAAAAAAACAACTGATCTTTGTAGACAATTATATATAAAAATCTGAATGCTCATCTCGGAAAATAGTATGAGAATTTTTTCTTAATAAATTATATATTTTTTTAAAAATAAAATTATTTATTTTGGTTAAATGAATTTGCTAAGTTAATATATTTATTATTTTTTAAAAAATGATGATTTACTGATATAACATGCTACTTAGAAGAAGAGGGAACTTTTGAGGTATTTAGTGATTTTTTGAGAAAAATATTAATAACTGAGTGACATTATTATCTTAGCAAAAATGAAAAGTGATTTTTATAAGCGACTCTAGAAACATTGATAATAATTCAAGAAAATACAACAACAACAACAACAACAAACCCAGTGTATTCCCACAAAATGACTTTAGAAAAAACTGAAAGTTTAAGTAATGATAAAAGATTTCTAAGCATGAAAAGTTCTTCGTAATAAATTAATATATATTTTAAAATAAAAGAATAAGAATATAATTTTGACTTAATAAGTTTGATGATTTAAATAGATCTACTATTAAAAAAATAATTTAATAACATGACCTGCCAATTCAAATCCATGATCCTTAATTTTAACTATATTGTTCATTCTCATGTTTTGGGATTATTTTCAATGTATTGAAAAATGGTTATTAAATAAAGTAATACTCCCTTCGTTTTAGTTGACCCTCTTTCTAAAAATATCTGTTTCACTTTAGTTGTTCCTTTGATGAAATCAAGAGAATTTTATTATGTTCTTCCAATACTACCCTTAACATTAAATGACTAAACAAAGTGTATTTACTCAAATTTATATTTTCACAGTATAATTAATAAGGCTAATTTGGTAAAATAAACCCCTAATTAATATTTACTTAATGGGTGTGTCAAGTCCATAGGGGCCAACTAATATGAAACGGAGAGAGTATTAAAAATTTAAATTTAAGATGAAAAGGGCAAAAATATCTAAAAATTAACTAGTTTATAGTGTGAATAGGACTTTTTACTATTGTGGCCAAAAAGTTTTTTACTTAATGTTTCAAGCTATCAATGGTAACTAGAGAAAATTGAAGGAAAGGTGTCTTTTAAGTCTTGAATGAAGGATTTGTGACATTGACCAACTTAAAGGGTCAAACATCATTAGGAAACTTGATTAAGTTAATTATGGACTTGATTAATATTTTCAAAACTTTCTAATCTTTTCAAAAATACAAATCAACCCAACACACACCCCTCTTCAATCCAAATCAACCACTCTCTCCTCTCTCTCGACAGCTTCTCTCAACTCTCTCCTAACTAACAGTTCTGCAAAATTTCTCCCTTCAACCCCCGATGACTTCTACCTTCGGCAATAAATAGTTGGGCGTCGAGTTCCCCTCTTCAATTCAAATCAACCTGTCTCTTATCCCTTTCTCGACAACTTCTCTCTCACCTAACTGTTCTGCAAATTTCTCATTTCAATCCTCGGCGACTTCAACATCTGACTATAAATAGTTGGGCTTCGATTTCCTTTTCGACTTCAAAATTCAATCGACGTGACAGCCTTGCTCTCCGGCCACAACAACTTCGAATTCTTCATCGTTCCTTTTCTTCTTTCACAGGTAAAAATTTATGGCCTTTTTAGTTTTGAAGAAAACGAGGAACTTGAGCCAACTTCTCTTATAGTATTGGTTAACAATTTCAATATTTGTTGCATTAATTTAAAATGCGGTCTGAATAAAACCCTAATTTCTGGATTTCTTCGCTTCTCTTTTCGAAGTGAATTATGATATTTTATTATTTGTTGTATTTTTTTGAAGTTTGATTTTTATTGTTTGTATTTATAAAAATAAAACAACAATTTGGGTTGATTTGTTCTGTTCTTGTTCTTGGTAAAAATGATAAAATTGCTATTTTTTTGTTGAACAAAATCGTGCTACTATTTTTTGTATCCTCCAACAGATTACCCATCTGGTGCAACATATTAACCATCTGATGCAACGGATTTATCATATGATACAATAGATAAATCATCTGATGCACCATAAGAACCATCAGATTATAATTTTGATGCAACAGATTAATCATCTGATGCAACAGATTAACTATCTAATGCAACAGATTTACCATATGTTGCAACAGATTAAGCATCAGATAAAAAAATCTAATACAACTAATTAACAATCTGATGCAACAGAAAAACCATCAGACTAATGATCTGATGCAATAGATGAACCTCCTGTTGGATAAAATCCTATCAACTCTTCCAACAGGAAATGTCCAAGACTTGATTTTTTCAACTGATCATTCATCTGTCGCAATAGACGACCCTATGTTGGAAGAAATCTAAATAATATTAACCGTTGATAACTGTTCCAACAAATCACTCATATGTTGCAACAGATGTGTGACCTATTGCATAGACCATTTATCTTTCTTAATAGATGAGTGATATGTTTTATATTATCATAAAAGATTACTCAGCTGTTACTGTAGGTTAGTTAAATGCTCTGACAGATCACTCATATGTTGCAACATATATTTGATCTGTTGCACAAATCATTCATCTTTCTCAACAGATAAATGATATATTTTGTATTGTCGCAATAGATTACTCAGTCGTTGCTACGGATTATTTAACTGTTCCAATAGATCACTCATATATTGTAATAGATGATATCACAGCAGATGTGTGATCTATTGCATAGACCATTCATCTTTCTCAATAAATGAGTGATATATTTTATATTGTCATAACAGATTACTCAGCCATTGCTACAGGTTATTTAACTGTTCAAATAGATCACTCATATGTTGCAATAGATGATGTTGCAATAGATGTGTGATCTGCTGCACAGACCATTCATTTTTCTCAATAGATAAGTGATTTATTTTGTATTATCGCAATAGATTACTCATCCGCTGTAATAGGTTATTTAACTATCCCAATGGATCACTCATATATCGCAACAATGTGTAATTTGTTGCACAAACCATTCACCTATCTTAAAAGATGAGTGATATATTTTGTATTATTGCAACAGATTACTTATCCGCTGCAACAGATTGGTTATATGTTGCAACAGATATACTACCTGGTGCAACAGATCGGTGATCTATTGCAACTGTTATTTTACTATTTTGCTTATTTGATTTTGTATTATCCTTTTTAACGATGCATTAATCAACTATACTATATTTTTTTATGTTTCTGTTAAATTTAGATAATATGGTTCCCAAAAGAACAGAAACCGAATCAAATCCATGTAAAGAAATAAGTGAAGCAGCTAGGCTACATCCACCACTCTATGAGCTTGCTTTACAAGCTTTATCTCAATCGGGAGCAGAATATGATGAACACGGGGAGGAGGAATGTTTCAAAAGAGATGATGCAAATGCTAATAGCTCTTCCACCGAAGAGTTGGTCAAAGCCTTCAGCATTGATAGTTATCCGGTGAGAATGCAGTGCGATGGTGCCACAAATTTAACGGGTAATTTCGTGGTTAAGTCATCTATGGGAAAATCTTTCGACGCCTTCAGAAAAATACTTCGAGAATAAAAATTGGATGCTTATTTCAGAGACAGCTGCTTTGGGAAATATCTTGATTTGCCGGAGGACAACAATGCTCGTTTCCAAATGAAAATGGTTTATGAACTGCTCAAGTGTAGGTTTATGTATGAAAACAAAGATAAGATAGATGAGGTGTGGATAAATTACTGTGGCATGCCTGTTTGTTTTGATTGGAAGGAATTTGTCATAGTTACTGGACTAAAATATTATCCTCCTTCTCAAGTTTTACCTATTCTAACCCAAAAAAAGCACCTCGCACGCCCCAAAAAAACAAAGGCAAGTCGTGTGATCGTGATGACCTGGTGTCCATTGTTGGTCCAAACTTCAAAAACAAAAATTTGATAGAAACGTTGAAAGGTAAAGGACTTTCAAAGAAGCCCAAGCAGTCATTATGCTTGGTTACATAAGCCTCGATTTAATAAATCTCTTCAAGGATCTTGAGGCGTTTAACAACTATCCTTGGGGTTATGAAAGCTTCAAAATGACTGTCAAATATTTGTTGACTCCATCAGCGCCAAAGACAGTCAACTTATATGGCTTTTCATAGGCTTTCATGGTAAATGTTTCTTTCTTCTATTATGATATTATTCATTTTTTTACTCAATAATGGTTTTGATTTATTGGCGTTATTTTATAGACTTGGGCATTTGAAGTCATTCCTTATTTGAGACAACAAGTGAACTATCAGGAAGGAGTTTCCTATACAAGAATCTTGAGATGGTTGTCGACCAAAACTAATAAAAATGCAAAATTTCTTGATCTCTTCAACCCCCCGAAGGATGCAGTAAGTATAATTATAATTAATTTTTTCTTTTAATTAATAATTTTTTTTAATGATCTAATCATCATTCTAATATATGTAATTATTTATGTTAGATTGTGCATCCGTCGCTAGTTCCGACCAATGGAGAGTTGAAGATGCTATTTTTTCTTACTTTACGATCAGTGCAAACTTTATCGAACCCTAAAGTCATCGACAAAATAAAAATAAAATTGTTTGAAGCGACAACCATTACAAGAAAAATAATTTTGGAGGGTGGGCTTGCTGTTATTGATGGTCTTAGTGGTGACGAAGCTGTTGGTGGTGGTAGTGGTGCTGTTGGTGGTACTAATGATGCTCCTCTTACAGTATTTAAAGCAAACCATTATGAGTATGATCATACTGGTTATACAAATTTTACCTTTCCCAGCGAATGTTCTGCATGTAAATGTCAAGACTGCAGGGCGACACATGATGTAGTGATTAATGCTATTAATGCATTAACTGCCTCTATAAAGGAATTGACATCTAAGAGGGATCTCATTCCATCAAAGAGGATTTTATTTCCATCTGCTCCATTAGAGATTCGGGCTAAGAGGAGAAAGTGAGTGATTTCCAGGGCATTATCAAGCATCCAAAAAGTGAAATTGTAACTCCTCTGTCTATGTGTTGCACTGAGTAATGTACAATGTCCAAAAGAGAGCAGCACGAGCTGAAGAAGGTGAATATATATGTGTTCCAACTACCAAAACAAACAGACAGATATCTGTTTCAACAGATGACACATCTGCTGAAAATTATCAAACATATATATACATCTGTTGCAACAGTTGACTAACTTATTGCACCAGATAAAGTATCTGTTGCAACATATGTATCGTCTATTTTAGCAAACCAAACAACTCTCCGTGCCGCTTTTATTTGTACCAACAGACGACCTATCTACTGTAACAGATGATTCATATATTGCAACAGATGGTTCATCCATTGAAAATTATCATACAAGGTCTTCCTCATGTAGAAATTTGTTCCAACAATTGATTCATTGTTACAACAGAAATATAATCTGTTTGGAATAATTTAAAATAAGAGAAAAATCTGTTTGATTTGCTAGAAGAGATAAGTTATCTTTTTCCGTTTTATTGTATCTCTGTGATTAGCATTAATCAATTCTGACTTTCCAGGTAGATGTAGAAGAAGCTACTGCTGAACAACATTGACAATTTTCTACTCTTTTTATGAAAATACAGAGAACAGAAAGCGCATAAATCGTACGTAAGCAATAATAAAGTTCCACGACGAGCAAAGCCGAATTTCATAACACCGGATGAAGAGCAACTTGTACATACTGAGTAGATCTTTATAGCTTGAGCCTGTTAAAGTAATCCTTGGCATCATACTTATATTCTTGTTGATGTATTTGTTAAGATCTATACCCATAACAATTTTTTTATATTTCATTTATTTGTTGACTTATTTCAGCTAATTTTTGAAGGCTTCGATTTATTTTATTTTGTCTATGAATTTTATTTATTCCTTATATTTAAACTTATTAATTGAAAAGAAATACTAGATTCAAATATTGCAACAAATAATGTATCTGTTGCAATAGACGACACATCAATTGAAAAAATTAAACATATTTAGACATATGTTGCAATAGGTAGGTAATCTGTTGGAATTTATCAAACCGGTCTCCCCACTATTGCAACAGATGGACTTAGATAGAAATATTGAGATAATGCAATAGATAACCAACCTATTGCAACAGATAAACTATATGTTAGAACAGGTAGAATAACTATTACAACGGATGAAGAATCTGTTGCATTATAAAAATTCAACTTTTATTGAACATAAAAAATTGACACTACGTGTGAAAAAGTTAAAGTGAATTGAAATAAAAAAGGCAGAATCCATCGACGGTGTTCAGTTCAAACACCTAAAATAAAATAGGCATCAAGTAAACATTGTTCATTTTAAACACGTAAAATAAAATAGGCATCAAATATCAAATGTGTCAGTCTGGCACATTTTGCTGACTTGCCGCCACTTGGCCCCTAACGATCATCCCCCTATTGTCTTATATATTCATCTTCCTCCTAAAATTTAACCCTAAATTCCTAAATCTTCTTCTTCCTCGTCATCTTCTTTTATCTATCCAAATTCTTCAAATTATTTCTTTCATTTTTTCCAACTGAGCTTGATAATGTCGAGCACATCTTTCACTATTTTTTGTGATAAAGATTTTCGATATTATATGTGCAGTCATGAAGCTCTGTTAAAGACTTCTTGGACTCAACAAAATTCAGGTCGTAGGTTTATTACTTGTAAGATTTTAAAGGTAATATTTTTTTAATTTAATTAGTCGATTAATTATTGACTTGTAATTGTTTTGTAATTGTATTCTCTTTTTTATAGAAATTGGGTGAATGCGATTACTTTGATCGGTATAAAGAATGACACCCTTCACAAGCAAATCATGTAATCTGGGGTTTGTTGAACAAAGTCAAGGCTTCTGAAGAGAAACAAAATCAAGCAAGAAGATACTACATTGTTGCCGTTATTGCTCCTGGTTTGGTGTTGTTGGGCACATGGATATTCAAGCCTAATTACTGAAATTTTCATGGTGGTGTGTATATTTGCTACTGGTTTGGTATTGTCGAGCACATGGATATTCAAGCGTAACTGTTGGAAAATATCAAAAAGATTTAGGCATATGTTGTAAAATTTAGGTCATCTGTTGAAAATTATCAAATAGGTCTTCCTACTGTTGCAACAGATTAGACTTAGATTATTAGATTATTAGATTATTCTTAGAAATAACATCGGCGTAATGCAACAGATGACCAACCTATTGTAACGGATAAACTATCTATCAGAACAGATTAAATATATTTTATAATAGATTGACAATTTATTGCATTATAAAAACTCAACTTTCATCAGAAAAAAATTATTGCCACTACATGTACATGTAATAAAGTGAAGGGTGACTTGAAATTACAAATTGTTATTTTACAGGCTCTTCTATATATACAAACTTCAAGTGTACAGTTAATACCCCATAAGCCCAGACCTCTTGCAGGTTTTCCACAGCATTGTCGCACAGAAAAGTCGTTGGCTCGGCCATTTTTGTGCCGTTCAGCAAACATTCGATGTGTGTAAGAACGTGCGAGCCACTCGCTTTAGCGACATCATCTCTTGGAAGGATCATTCCCTTGTTTCGACCTTCAGAATTCCATGATTTCTTCATCAACACTTCCTTTGGCAAATGATTCATCAGTTTACTCTCCCTCAACAAGATGGGCAACAACACCATCAGTGGCTCCACAAAGAGAAAAAGATTGAAATCGACGACGAGAGGTACATTGGAGTCATAAACATTGATCTTTCCCTCCTCGAGTAGTATCTCAACAGCTCGATAATGCATGTTGTTCACACTAATGACTGTAAGAATCCTCTTTGCTTCGGTCCAGCTCTTGCCGTGTGGATTTGGCCTCTCTCCTCTAACATATTTTATCATTTCTTCTTCATCCAAGACCAACGTAGGAACTAGAAAATCAAGTCCCATGCCAAGACCAACGTAGAAACTAACCCATTGAGTTGATCGTACCTATCCTTGAGCTTCTTGAAGAAGTCGAGGTCCATTATCGTATCAGCAACGTCATAAGCTTCCCGATACGTTAATTGCCTTTTCCTCATGAGGCAGAGAATTATGTCAACATGCTGTGATATAAGAAGTCAATTTTTTCAATAGATTAGTAATTGTAAAGATGTAACGGATGGTCCATCTATTGCATAGGGTTCTCTAAATCAATAATCCAATGAAACTTATGCAACAGATGGATAATAAGTTACAACAGAACCACTACTTGTTGCACCAGTATACCCAGCTGTTGCAATAGATGTGGAATATGTTGTGTAGCTTCTTCTTCATGGGGTAGATTAGAAGGGCTAGGTTAGGAAAAGTAAACTTGTCTTGTCCTCATACGGCATGCGCATATCAGTCATAGTATGGAAGTCTTAGGGGGAAAGGGAGACCTGGGGTAATCTGGTGCGCATGGCTTGGTATTCTTGACCTGTCGCAGATCCCTCTTCTCTTCGGCGCTAAGTTTCGCGTATATGTACACCTTCTTGACTGGCCCCTGAACTTCAACAGCTTTTGAAGAGGGAGGAATTACAATTTCTTTTGATTTCCGATCGAAGAGTACGTCTCTAATTGCTTTTTTCTTTCTCCTAACCAACACTGTAGAAGTGTGTGGCTCCCTCACCTTTTTATATAGTATGACACACCTCTTGGATTTGAATTCCTCAATAGCTATAGAGATAGCCTCTACTTTTTCAAAGAGTTTATCCTATCTGTCCTTGCATTCTTCACATTCGCAATGAGAACACGAGGGTGAAGAGGGGTGAGAGGAACCTGTGTAAGGATAAAAGGGGGTGTTTTAAAAAACATTTATTATTTCTTGAGCATCAACATGCTCATCATCACGAGTGGTAGCAGCATCAGCATGCCTTCCACCAACACCAACAACTCCACCAGAATAAGCACCCGAATTTGCCTTAGTAGGTTGGTCATGAAGAGCCTCAACATTAGGCTGACCTTGCCTAACTTCTCTTCTTATGGTTGTTGCTCCAGTCAATTCCTTCTTTATTAACTCCACTGTTGGGTCTGCTATAGTATCAACATGACCTAGAGTAATATAAGAAGTCATCACTGACTCCTCCTCAGTAGGCAGATCCATGGATGCACAACCTATAAAAAGAAAAAAAAAGACAGATGTATTTAAATCATATAATATAATAATTTTTACAGTTGGATTATATTTTAAAAAAAAGACCCATCTGTTGCATAGTTTGCAGTATATGGTTAAAATTTATTTAAGTTTGGTTTAGAGAAACAGAGAAGCACATGGATAATTTGATGCAAAATATCAATCATCTATTGCAATAGTTGCACAAAACGGGTGATTTGTTATGCAATAGATGATCTGTATGTCGCAATAGATGAACAAAATATTATCAGATTACATATCTGTTGCATAATTTGCAGTAGATGGTTAATCTGTTAGGAGTCGGGTTCAGAGAACCAAAGTAACAGATGGGTATTCTAATGCAAGATATCAATCGTACCCTGTCGCAACAGATATCCCATCTGGTACATCAGATATAACAGCTGTTGCACTAGATATAACATCTGTTCAATATCTTTCTTTGAGTAAAATTATTTTACTTGAAGAAGACGTACTACATTATCCGGAGGGTTAAAGAGATCAGTCTTCTTAATATTGGTGTTGCTCTTTCCAGCCAACCACCAAAACATCCTTGGATGAGAAACCTCATTCGGGTAATCCATTAACTGCTTTCAGAGGGAAGGAATGACTTCAAATGCCCAAGCCTAAAAAATGTAAACAGGAAGCAAGGAAAAAAAGGTCATAATAACTATATTTAATATAAATTAATGGATGAGTAAAATTAGTGATTAATTTTACCATGAAATTCCAAGGAAGGCCGTATAATGTGGTCGTCCCTGAGGACAGCTTTGTTAGTAAATATTGGACAATCATGTAGAAGCTGTCATATCCCCAAGGATAATTGTTGAATTTATCAAAATCCTCAGCATGCGCCAATAAATCATCTTCTATGGCATTGTTGACGTCTCTTGCCAATATAACCAAATGGGCAAACCAAACTAAGCACAATAACTCCCTGTACTACTTTGGTATGGTTTTATCCACGAGATCTGTCAACAAATTCGATGCTTTGTAGCCATGTCGAGTAATATCAAATAACCCATCTATTTTTTCCTTGTGTTTTCTTGCCTTGAATCTTTTGCAGGGTGGTGGTTCTTATGGATGATGGCATCTCAAGTTCGTCACTATGGCAAACTCTTGCAAGCCAAAACAAATAGGCATGCCACAGTAGTTCATCCAGATTTCATCCATCTTTTTTTTGCCCCCCCTCATTCGGATCTTTATCATCCCCCATGTACTTGATCCTGCGCTTGAGAAGACCATATACCATCGCCATAGGGAAATAGGTACGGGCAGAGGGGTCCTCATGCAGCTCAAGAAAGAGTCCAAAGTAGTTCTTCTTAAAAAGTCTGTCTATGTTTTTGTTCTTCATAATTTTCATAAAATGTTCAAAAATTTTCCCCATCTAACATTTAAGTACAATTTGACCAGTTAGTTGTTTTCCTTCTGGGTCATTTATCGGCATCGCAACTTAAAACCTGTCAATACTAAAAGTTTTGACAGGATTATGCTGGGATGTCGATATTAATTCACGCCCTATTGGTGATCCATTATCATCATGTTAATGATCATCCTCTTTCTCCTTCTCACTTTCCAATTCCTCCTCTTTCTCACTTTTATTTTCTTCATCACTATCTACAGACTTTTGTCCACCTCTCTTAATGTTGTTTTCACATCTCTCCTCAGCTTCACTTTTCCCTGACTAAGATTGTTCAGAAAGCTCCTCCAAATCCCTCTGTATTGTAGTTTTTTTTGGGGTGATCAGACGTTGATCCATTTTTACTTTCTTTTCTTTTGGGAGACATATTTTACCTACAAACAACAGAAAAATAAAAATTATATTACAATTGATGTATGCATAAATTTTAAAAAATACATTACAAACACCACAAATACCGACACACAACAGCCACCATTACAAATACCACCAGCCAATGCAACAAACAAATACTATGAATACCGACACCACCGACAGCCACCACAAACACCACCAACCAATGCCACCACTAGTGCCACCATGATGACCACAAACACCACCACCACCACCACCTACAACAACACCACAAACACCATCCAACAATACCACGACAGTTAACGGAACACTGCAATAGAAACTAGAAATTTCTCGAGTTCTTCCTATGATTTTACCATCAAAACTCAAAATTGTAAACCCATTCTCGAAGATAATACCACTAAAAGTTTTATTTTTCATCATTAACTTAAAAGCCTTTATTTTTTAGAAAAACTAACAAATATAAAACTCTTCTCGAACTTTGTTGCCTATGAAGACAAAGAAAATGACAGATACAAGCCAGAATGAAGTCAAAAATAACACCTATATGGTCAAAAATGAGAAGAAAAATGATTTATTGTGGAGGGTTGAGTAAATTTATTGAGTAGTTGTTGTCTGTACTGTATTGTTAAGTGAGAATGAGAGAGAAAGAGCGAGAACTCAAGATTTGAAATGATGAAATATTTTGTATGGGTTGATTTGTATTTTGAAAAAGAGTGACAAGTTTTGAAAATGTTAATTTGGTCTGAATTGATCTTAATTATTTTTAAAATCATAAAAGAAATGCATAATTTTTAAGCCTCTCATCATGCAATTGCCAAAAGGGTACTATTTAGTCTAACATATGAACTCAATTAAAATTGTATAAAAACAATTGAAGTTGTAGTTGACCGAGTACTCTAGTTGACCCTATGAACTCACCCCTGGTCCTAGATTAATCAATTTAGGTACTATTAGTCACATATGAACTCAATAGAAATTGTATAAAAACAAATGTTCAACATGTTGCATCAGATTTTGCATCTGTTGTAAATTATCAATCAGATTAGGTAACAACAGATTACGAATCTGTTGTAAATTATCAAACGGATTAAGTCATTTGTTGCGATAGATTACCCATCTGTTGTAAATTATCAAATGGATTGTCATATATCACAATAGATTACCCATATGTTGTAAATTATCAAATAGGCGCTGCCATTTGTTGTAGCTGACCTTATGAGAACTCACCCCTAGTCCTAGATTAATCAATAGTTGATCATATGAGAACTCACCCCTAGTCCCAGATTATTCAATTAAGGTATTATTACCCTGTCCTAGATTAATCAATTAAGGTATTAGTTGAACATATGAGGTAATAAGAATTAGTTCTGCTCAAAGTTATCGATCGATGACTCTGGTTGGGAGGAACGCAGTACCATCTCATCATGCAATTGCCAAAAGACTCAATTGAAGTTGTAGTTGATCCTATAATAACTCACCCCTAGTCCTAGATTATTCAATTAAGGTATTAGTGCCCTAGTCCTAGATTAATATTAAGGTATTAGTCTAACATATGAGGTAGTAAGAATCAGTTCAGCTCAGAGTGATTGATCGACGACTCTGGTCGGGAAAAATGCAATACCGTCCCACCATGCAATTGCCAAAAGACTCAATTGAAGTTGTAGTTTACCCTATGAGAACTCAAATTCAATCAAGGTATTAGTCTAACATATGAACTCAATTGAAATTATATATAAACAAATGTTCAACCTGTTGCAATAGATGTCTTTTCTGTTGGATCAAATCAAGCAAATTAGGTAATCTGTTGCAACATATTATGCATCTGTTGTAAGCTATCAAACAAATTACGTTATTTGTTGCAATATATCACGAATCTATTGTAGACTATCAAACAGATTAAGTTATCTATTACGACAGATTTCCTATCTGTTGTAAATTATCAAATGGATTTAGTCATATGTCGCAATAGATTACCCATCTATTGTAAATTATCAAATAGGCGTTGTCATCTATTGTAGTTAACATTATAAGAACTCACCCCTAGTCCTAGAATAATCAATTAAGGTATTAGTTGAATATATGATGTAGTAAGAATTGTTTTAGCTCAGAGTGATCGATCGACGACTTTGGTCGGGAGGAACACAATACAGTCTCATCATGCAATTGTCAAAAGACTCAATTGAAGTTGCAGTTGACCTTGTGAGCTCATTAATTCATCCTTAGTTCCACCTAGATCGATGTAGGTACTATTATTAATCTTAACATTAAGTTAATGAGAACTCATTTCAACTCAGAGTGATCGATCAATGACTCAGATTGGAATGAACGCAATACTAACACCATACAAATACAATGACTCAATTGGATTTGTAGTTGACCCTGCGAGCTTATTCATTCATCCTTCATTCCACCTAGATTGATTTAGGTACTATTATTAATCTTAACATTAAGTTAATGAGAACTCATTTCAACTCAGAGTGATCAATCGATGACTCGGGTCGGGATGAACGCAATACCAACACTATGCAATTGCAAAGACTCAATTAGATTTTTTATTGACCCTGTGAGCTCATTCATTCATCCCTAGTTCCACCTAAATCAATTGCAATAAAATCTGTTGCAACAAACAACTTAGCTGTTATAGAATTTCAAATAGATAATAATATATGTTGCAACCGATAATATATATGATTTAATTATCAGATAGACATTTGCATCTGTTGTGATAGATGACTAAGCTGTTGGAAATTTTCAAACAGATATTGATATCTGTTGTAACAGATGACATTTGGATTTGGTTATCAGATGAACATTTCCATCTATTGTCACAGATGACTGAGCTGTTGGGATTTTTCAAACAGATATTTATATCTGTTGCAACAGACGACATATTTGTTTGAAAATCTTTTTTTTCTTTTAATTTTAAAGCAAGCTTCTGTCCGAGTAGATAAAGTAGTACTACTAAAGGCGGTAAAAAATATTTCTTGGATAACTCAAAAATCTCATTGAGTAGTCTTATTTTGTTTTTTCAATGTCACCCGTTTTCTTCCTCGTGCCCCTCAAATTATTAATGAATATTAATTAATGAATATTGAAACCCCTAATACTTCTTCCGTTTCATATTATATTAGTGGTCCCCTATTGACTTGGTACACCCATTAAGAGAATATTAACTAGGGGTTTATTTTACCAAATTAGCCTTATTAATTATGCTTTGAAAACATAAATTTAAATAAATACACTTTGTTTAGTCATTTAATATTAAGAGTAGTACATCTAGAAATTAAAATTATCTCATCTCTCCTTTAGCTCTAAATTTATTATATTCGTCTCTCATTTTTTTCTTTCTATCCTCTTTAGAATTATCATAACCTTTTTTTTCTCTTCTCTTTCCCATAAATTTTCTTTTGGATCTAAATCGATCCATATCTTAGATTTCTCAACTGAAATTGTTGTTTTGATCCCCCTTTGACATTAAAGTATGATTCATTATTGTTCTTTCATTCTCTTCTTCTTCTTTGCATGTTATTTACATCTTCTTTTTTTTAATTTAATTACCATTTATCCATATCATATTTATTTTAAAAATTTGAAGAAACTTTTAATTGTTGAATAAACGAACCGAGAATTTTTATTACAAGATGCAAAAAAAGTTATCTGTTGGGAGAAGTTTAAAAGCATTATTGGCAGTATCATTTTTTTTATGTATTTTGTTTGTTTCTTTGTTGTTGATGCTGTTATTGATGTTGTTGGTGGGGTTGGCGTTGTTGGAACTTGTGGTGTGGTATTGTTGAAAGTGGTGGATCCAGGTTTTTTAGACGGTGGGTGCTTCTTAGCTTAAAAATAGTGGAGTTCAAACAATCAACACGGAGTAAGGGAGAAAAAAATAAAAGAAAGTTTAAAGTGGATAAAGAGAGAAGAGTTGGTTACCAAAATTAATAAAATATGTTCTGAGTGGGAATTGAACTCAAGACCAAAAGAAATAAATAGCCTTAAGCACCCATAACCAACCACTAGGCTAACCAAACAACTCTTACAGTGGGTGCTCACTGATTAGATTATATATGTTTTTTTATTAATTTCCATAAACATATATAAAGTTCGATATGAGTTCGGTCTGTGCTCGCGCACCCAGAGGACTCTATGTGGGTCCACCCCTAGTTGTTTATGGTGATGGAACATAGGATGTATGCTTCTTTGTTGTTGTTGATGTTGTTAGAACAAATGTTATTGTTTTCTTTGTTGTTGTTATTTTTTATTTGTTGTTTGTAGTTTGTGTTGTTGTTGATGTTGCAACAGACGGAGCAACTGTTGGAACAAATCAAACCATCAGGAAGGCTGATTTGATGTATTCTAATAGACTCCACATCTATTGCATCAAACTCCACATTTGACGCAACAGACTCTACATCTATTGCAACAGATGGATAATGTTCTTTTTGTGACATTAATTTTTTCCTTCTTTTTTGTAGATATATAAGAAACTCAAAGTTGATCAACTTTTGTTAGACCATCACAAAAGACTGCAGTAAAGATAAGTTTGGAGGAATAAGCTGCATGCAGATGGAACCACTTCATATGTGAGAGGTATGTATTACTAATAATATTATCGTGGAAATACACATAGAGTACACTGATTTTGTGAATGTTGTTTTTATCGATTAGTCATAGATCATTCAAACAAGATATTTGTAATTTTATAGTTAAGTTTGGTAGGTCCGAACTGATAAGGCTGAGGGACCATGAATATGGTTTTGATACCCTGTTAAGATTTAATGTCGGATGTTGCTCATGTTTATTTGTCATGCCTTCTACAGAATTTCATTGTGGCAACCATTTATGATGACGGTGTAGACTATTGCATAACGGATATGTTGTCCTCTATATGGGAGAAGAATGATCAATCTTGCCCCTCCTTGCTTATCTTGTACATGCAAATGTGAAGAGTGCAAGACAAAACATGATGGAGTGATTAATACTGTTAATGCATTAACTGCTGATGTAAAGAAATTAATATCTAACAGTAGTGTCATTCGATCAAAGTGGATTTCAGTTTCATTCACTCCATTAGAGATTAAGGCTAAGAGGAGAAAGAAAGCAATTTCCAAGGCATTATCAAGTATTCGAAAAAAGAAAAATTTTGGTTTTGAAAAAGGTGAGAAGATAAAAAGGGAAGGAATAGGAAGGAAAAACTGAATGCTAGATTTATTTCATTTTGTGTCGTTATGTAGAGATACTCCATCTAATTTTGAGTGCTTTTTCTTTTCAGGATGGTGAGGAAGGCAGAATCTCCCCATCATTAGCTAATACCGGAAATAAGATATCTGATGTTATTGAACCACCAGACTGCTCTATAAAGTTTGATAATCCAGAAGACGTCTTTGCTTGAGTTAGTGAACAGCTTAAACGATCTCAATCACTTAGTTTTTCTGTTGATCAATCTTCTCCCGTAGAGGACAAGATATCAACAGAACTGCTTGACACAACGAAAGCTAATATCGAGAGATTACTGATTATTTTTTCTCAAGACTTGCTTCTACCAGAAAATTATTCTGCATTGAGTGTTGCATTATCCATATATGCTGCATTACCGAATTTATCAGCCGAGAGAGTGTTTGCCTTGGAAAAACTCAAAGAGAACCTTCCATACTTCTCCTTGACCTTGTGTAGATCTAAGAAGGACCAAGAGGAGTATTATAATAAAGCTGTCAAGAAAGAAAGTGGTCCTTGTTGACAAACTCACAAAAGATCAAGAGCTTTATACTGAGCTCAACGACCACAATGACAAAATGATTGAATTGGAAGTGGTGACTTGACTTAGTCAAACAAAAAGCCACAATTGTTCATATCCCTTAATTAAATAAAACTGGTGACTTTTTGAATATGTAAATTAAATAAAATGGATCTAAATACATCATTTTATCTTTTTATTGTATTTCAAAAAGAGACAGATTGGTAATCTGTTGCAAAATATATTTCACCAGTCAGATAACTTACAACATATTGACAATCTGTTGCAACAGATGGACCTATCAGTTTGCTTTTCCATCAGCTGTGGCATCTGTGGTAACTTGCTAGTCACCTGTTTATTTAATTTCATCGAGAGCAATAGATTTTTCTAAACACTTCTTGGCCAAACTCAACTTTTGATCTTGGATTGCTTCTCTTTTTTTCTTTGCATCCTTCAAGCTGGCCTCCAAATTCAATTTTTGCCAGCAATCCAAGAGAAGAAATTGAATTTGGAGGCCAGCTTGAAGGATGCAAAGAAAAAAAGAGAAGCAATCCAAGAGCAAAAATTGAGTTTGGTCAAGAAGTGTGTAGAAAAATCTATTGCTCTCGATGAAATTGAATAAATAGATGACTAGCAAGTGCAACAGATGCCACAACTGATGGAAAAGCAAACTAATATATCCATCTATTGCAACAGATTATCAATATGTTGTAAGTTATCGGACAGGTGGAATATATTTTGCAACAGATTACTAATCTATCTCTTTCCGAAATACAATAAAAAGATAAAATATTGTATTTAGATCCATTTTTTTAATTTACATATTTGAAAAGTCACCAGTTTTATTTAATTAAGGGATATGAACAGTCGTGACTTTTTATTTGACTAAGTCAAGTACCTTCCAATTTAATTATTTTATAAATAGGTCCCTCCGTCCTCCTCTCAGTCGTTCATTCTACTACACTTACAATACTAATATGGTTAATCCAGATTCGTATAAGAAGGTTCATATCGAGTCTTTGCAGGAACTTCAAAGACAGTTTGATGAACTCCGGAGGGATTTGACCGACTTCGGAGCAAGGCTGAGGAGGGCCCTGCTGCTGCCGGATGAAAATTGTCTGATTGACAATAATAATAGTAATATTAATAGTAATAATAATAATAGTAGTAGTAATAATAATTAGGTTCTATTTTTTCTTTCTTTTAGCGTATGTATTTTCCCTTTTTATATCTGATCTACCTATAAGGGATTCAAAAAAATCTACGTATATGTTTGGTTTGGTTTGATCGACTTTGAATTTTTAATTCTTATTCAATATTTAATTATCATTCTATTTATTCCCTAATCTCAACATGTTGACGATTGGAGGTAGGGATTGAGCAGTTGTGGCAACAGATGGTGGTGAAAAGTCATGATGAGAAAAATTCTCCTAAAAATGATTCGTTAATAAATAATAAGGAACTAAATGATATTATAATCATAAAAGAAAGATTATTTAATTTTAAA
>NC_061117.1:209342845-209347290 GCF_002878395.1 Capsicum annuum
TATTGAAGAAGAAAAGTTTTCACTGACAAGAAATGAGGAATGACTGATTGTTTTCTCTTTTCCATGTTACGTATTTCCTTGAAGAAACTTAGAAATAATTTGCACTTCTCATGGTAGTTTACTTTTGAATTTTTGATTGCATCCAGTTCCTTTGGACCAGAATTACTTTGTGCTAAGTGGGAACCTGCATTAAAGATCGCTTCTAAGCTTCAATATTCTTAATAGTGTGATCTTTCTAATGATTGCTCGTCTGTTCCGAATCCAACAGCCAAACCAAGAAAGGTTGTTGGTCCAGGTTTGGCTTATGATTTCGGGAGTAAAGAAAAACATGATCCTAGACCTCAAAGAAGGAATGATGTAGACCCCCCTCCTCAGATTATGCCTTCAGCATACTGTTATGACAGAAGTGGGGTGGTGAAGCAAGAAACGCCCATTGAAACAGAGAGGAGGGGCTATATAAATTCTCATGTAAAGTCGATGGCACCATATGGCATGGCTGCCAAGTTAGCCCTAGATATTGCTATAAATATCGATAACAACCCATTCTATATGATGCGAGCTGGAGTTACAAAACCAAATCGTGTTGACGGTCTTATTACCATCGACACAAACTTATTGCAAGCGAAATCTCAGTATGGTGGAATTGGAGTTGCAGCGGCAGCAGCTACTACGGTTGCTACTCATACGAAAGTAGGGACTGTTCAGTATGACATGTCCAGGATGTACTAGAAAATGACTCAAAGTGGTGAATGGTCTTAATATGATTTTTTTGAGATAAATACTTGTTGAGTTGGGGGAAAGTCCTTTTCAGGAGTTGGGAGCAAAAACTCTGGGACAAAAGGGTTATGGTGGTTGTACAGGCAAGGGGGGAATCTGCAAGGTTTTAGTCCACCTATTAAATTTGTCAAGTTTTTCCTAGTTATCACATAAAAGACAGACTATAAATGATATTCTAATCATGAGATTCATGTTAGTGAAATCAAACTTTGATTTCCTGATGGTAATGTTTGTGTCCATATCCTCTCCACCCTTAACAACTCCCTTTTCTGAAATGTTGAGTGGTAAGGTTTAAAAAATACTTTATCGACGATTGAAGGTACTTGTTTTCCCCTTCCTGGTACTTTCTTATCTGCACAGCGAGGGAACGAGGTAAAAAAGGGCAAGTGTTTCATCAAGTTACTTCTTTTCATTGCGAGGCATTTTCTTTAGTAAGGTAGAGATAAGGTTTACGTATATTTTAACCAACCAAGAGTCTGCTTATATTATGAGACTACATTGGGTGTGCCGAAGTTTCTCATGTTTGATGGTACAGACTCACTATATGAAGATAGTTCATCAAACTTTAATTTATGTCAAACTAATAGTTAGACTACTGTTTTTTGGTTTAGCTCTGCAAATCTACGTTTAATGTTTCTCTAGATTAATTAATCATGTTATATTACACTCCCTTCCCTTTTTCACAATTTGGCATCCTGTGCTGCTTTGAAATACATCAATAAGTCCACCAAGAGTAACTGGATTTCGTGGCTAATTAGCAAATACCAGGAAGATTTACTTCTCCGAGATCTAAAGAAGCAACTTATAGCATTCCCTTTCAGAAGATGTGCTAAAAATCAGTGATCAAAACTGGACAAAAAACTTAATCACATATGGTTCTTAAAAAGTGGAAAAATGTGACCATAAAATTTGGACAAAACCAGTGTCATCTGTGACCATAAAATCTGGACAGAAATAATTTCCAAATATGACCAATACAGAGTCCCTAAAGCAGTCCTAATACACAAAAACAATTGAGCATATGGTACTTAATGTCACCAAAAGAAGTGAGTGAAATATGATCTGGACCAAAATAGTGTCAAACGCGACCAATATAGAGCCTCACATGCAGTCATGATACACTCCAAACAGTGAAGAATACGACCAATTAACAGACCTACAAACTAAGCAAAAAATAGTAAAACATACAAGCTAAAGCTATAGCAATAAACAAGCATTAAATTATCTAAAAACTGAACCACAAAGTTGTTCATTACAGTAGGGATTCCATTTTGTAATCCCAAAAAGTTGCAACAAAATACAAGTTCAACAATTTTCACAAAATGATAGAGCATCCATTATCACCATCAAATATTGAACATTCCCTTGTCTTAATACAAAACATGGCAATATCAAATTTTCATTGTTGTGCCTTGCCATTACCCTTTTTTGTCTTAAGTTGATCCACTCTAAACCCCAACTGCTTTCAAGCTGAACAGGTGCGCTTTCAACCGGTTTAGTCCAATCTTGCTCTGTCTGAAGCTTGTCCATTCTGTCGAAGATCCCAGGGCCTCGAAGCGTCATCTCTGCAAGAAGATGTCTGAAAAATCTTGTTCGAGGATTAGATGGAGTATTCAAAATGAGACTTTTGACTATTAATTCACCAAATTAGAACGACAACGACAACACAACTGACATTTTCTAGGGAAAGAGTAACAATTTCGTGATATTTTTTATTCCTAAGAAGATTTGTAAAGATTAACAATTTATCACAACTACATTTCATTAGGGATGATTAGTGAAAGAGGAGTAATTTTGTTAGGAAATTTCAACCCACAGAAGTGAGGGGAAAAAACCCCCTAATTTTAAAGTCAGTTACGTGAGAAAACGCGTACAGTATGTATTTGGTTGGGTCTTTTTTGATGGGTCGGGTTGGGTGGGGTTTGGGATTTTTTAAAAATGGGTCATTTAGGAGGATTTGGGTCATTCTGTTAGTTGAGGGGTATATATACAAACTTGTATAATGGTGGGATATATATGATCCCAAAGTATGATTGAGGGTAAACTTGATTGATTTTTTAAAGTAGAGGATTATTTTTGACCCTTTTCCCTTATTTATATCTATAATCTATAGTCTATTATCTATCTGTATCTATAATATATTAAAAGTATAAAGGGTTGTAAAAATATTATTTGACTTTTTGTCCTTCATTAACAGTCTCTGTTTTAGACAAAATCATTTTTTCACTATTTTTCTAATATTTAAGAGTTTAAAAATTAATTAAATAATTATAGTAAACCTTTCCTTATTAGAAGTCATCAAAATTAGTGACAATTAATACATTTTTCATTAGTTTAAAAATTCTAAATCAATTAAAGTTGATTTTAAGAAGATTTGAAAGATCTAGAAATAAATATGAAAGTATTAAAATAAGAAAATTATAAGAAATACCAATTTTATAAGAGTTTTAAGTAAATAATCAAAGATTTTTTAAAGATTTAACTTTAAAAATAAAGAAAGATTTTAAATATAGAAAAAAAAATAGTCGTACTACAAATATAGTTCAAATCGATGTGTCTTCCATAGCTTCTAAAACAAGGAAAAGAGGTACTGC
Source organism: Capsicum annuum (assembly GCF_002878395.1). Classification (NCBI taxonomy): domain Eukaryota; kingdom Viridiplantae; phylum Streptophyta; class Magnoliopsida; order Solanales; family Solanaceae; genus Capsicum; species Capsicum annuum. The sequence goes on from NC_061117.1 coordinate 209,346,217, forward strand.
ATGACAAACGCAAAAATAACGATCCATTAACCACTTCAAACTTATAGTGGTAAAATATATTTGTGCTGACAATAAAATATATGTTGTAAACTTTTTGCACTTCATTAAAAACCTTCATAATAGACAAAATCGTCTAATTTTAAATATCAAAAATTACACGTGTGAGGCACGTGCGGCTAAACTAGTTTAACAAATGATGTGTACATATTTCATTTTCTAATACGTAGTGCGTGATTACTCTCTTTGCTAATTGGTTAAGGGCGGGGGTTAATTGGTCATTAATATCAATAATACCTCGTTTACTTTTATTTGTCATGTTTTGTTTTGATAGTCAAGCTATATGAACTTTGACTAATATATTAAAATGTACTTTTTTTATAATATTAATATGAGAAGGATTGAAATGTATATGGTCAAACCATTTTCTAACGGCTCCTCATTGTAACAACATTAACGGTCTGACTTTCTTCATAATCGATTAACCCTCTATTCTTATACGTGCCCTCCAAAAATTGAAGAACAAGGATACGAGAATAATGCTACTTGATGCATAAAATGAAAAAGAAAAAAATGAGTAATTCCGTGATTTTTTGGGCATATGTGGAGACTGGAGATGCATAAATTGTTCTCCTTTTTCCTAATTTGTTTGGATGGATCACTGGGAATATGCTTCTTATGGATTTTTTCTCTCTCTCTTTTTTTTTTTTTGGGGGGGGGGGGGTGAATATATTTCCAATATTGCAATTTAGAAAAGTTATACACTCATCTTAAAATTTGGTACATATATATATCCTGATTAGTGGATCTATGAGAAGCAATTATGAATGTTAAATATGTGATACACTCATCTCATGCTCTCAATTATCCATATCATGTGAAATGATTATATGAAATAATAAATAATTACTATTCTTGTTGATTACTGAATCTTTAGAAAATTTAAAATTATGTACACTTGAAATTATTTATAAAAGGAAATGAAGCTATGTGATTTATTAATGTATTGTTTTAGTATATCACAATATTCTATTTATGAATTGTGGTTTACTCATTTGATAACATTTTATAAGAAGC
>NC_061117.1:209347390-209355743 GCF_002878395.1 Capsicum annuum
TGATGCAACAGATATATAATCTGTTGTCCAACTCAGTGTAAAAAAAACGATTCCTGGAAAGAACTAATTATTTTAATAATAATAAAGCTGAAAAGTCATGACTTATCACAATATTGCTTAATTTAATTAAGTCATAACTTTTTACAGTAATCAACAATGTCATTAATAAATGGAGGTGAACAATTGTGCCTTTAAATTTATTTTATTAATTTATATTATTAAAAAATCATGTCACAATATTGCTTAATTTAATTAAGTCATAAATTTTTACAGTAATCAAGAATGTCATTAATAAATGGAGGTGAACAGTTGCGCCTTTAAATTTGTTTTATTAATTTACATAATTAAAAGATCATGTCATAACTTATCACAATATTGCTTAATTTAATTAAGTCATAACTTTTTACGCTAATCAAGAATGTCATTAATAAATGGAGGTGAACAATTGTGCCTTTAAATCTGCTTTATTAATTTATATAATTAAAAAGTCAGAAAATTTGAATGTCATAAAGATAATTTTTTTTTAAGAAAAGATATATAGATTATATGTTGCAACAGATATATTATCTGATGCAACCGGTTATCTATTTGTTGCAACGGATGATATATCTGTTGTCATAGATGAGTCATCTGATGCAACATATATATAATCTGTTGTCCAACTCAGTGTAAAAAAAATGGTTTCTGGAAAGAACTAATTATTTTAATAATAATAATAAAGCTGAAAGTCATGACTTATCGCAATATTGCTTAATTTAATTAAGTCATAACTTTTTACTGTAATCAAGAATGTCATTAATAAATGGAGGTGAACAGTTGCGCCTTTAAATCTGTTTTATTAATTTATATAATTAAAAAATCATGTTATGACTTATCACAATATTGCTTAATTTAATTAAGTCATAACTTTTTACATTAATCAAGAATGTCATTAATAAATTGAGGTGAATAGTTGCGCCTTCAAATCTGCTTTATTAATTTGTATAGTTAACAAGTCAAAAACTTTGTCATGAAGATAATTTTTTTTTAAAAAAAGATATATAGATTAAATGTTGCACAAATATATTATCTGATGCAACAGGTTATCTATTTGTTGCAACGGATTATATATCTGTTGTCACAGATGAGTTATCTGATGCACCAGATATATAATCTGTTGTCCAACTCAGTGTAAAAATGATTCCTGGAAAGAACTAATTATTAATAATAATAAAGTTGAAAAGTCATGACTTATCACAATATTATTTTATTTAATTAAGTCATAACTTTTTACAGTAATTAAGAATGTCATTAATAAATGGAGGTGAACAGTTGCGATTTTTTGCCTAACTCATTCAAGTTTAATCCTCTATAAATAGGTCCTTCCTTACTCAATCGTTCATTTTTCTACACACACTATTTATTCCTTGCTCTTGTTACACCTTCAACTACTTTCTCTTCAAGGACTTGATAGCTTTTTCCTGTCTCTGGTAAGTTTTTTTCTTGTTTTTCGTGTAAATATACGTTGCATTACAATCGAATTCTTTCTTTTCTTTACTTTTATTTTTACGTGTGTGTTTTGTCAACTTATGCGTTTTCTAGATATGACTGATCCTGTGAGGGATGTCGCTATTTTACGAGACGCCATGCGGGAACTGCAGACGGAGGTTCACGACCTGCATTGCGAGTTGACCGCCGTCAGAGTAAGGATGTTGCGGGAGACCCGTATGCTGAGGAGGGCGCTACTGCTGCCGGTTGAAGATTGGCCAGCTGACCATACAAATAATAATGATGATAATAATAATTAAGCTCTTTTTTTTTTCTTTTATCTATGTATTTTTTTGTTTGTTTTATAAAAATTTATGTTTGATGCATTTGACTTTTTATTTCTTATTTAATTTTCGTGCTGTCTATTTTTTTTTCTCAATGAATGACATGTCTATAATTAAGGAATAATTTGATTTCAATATCAATAGCAAGAGATCAACATATGAGTTGAGTTATCTGCTGTGTTTGTAACCGGAGCTGTATTTTGTTGTTCGAAACAGATTAATAATCTGGTGAAACAGATTATTTATCTGTTGAAACAGATTACTAATCTGGTGCAACAGAATACCCATCTATTCGATTCATATTACGGGCACCTAGAACCATAAACATGAATCCAACATGAGTCTACTATTACAACAGAACATTTATCTGGTGCCGCAGATAATGGATCTGTTTAAACAGATTGCTCTTATGTTGCATTCATGTTCGCGTGCTAGCTATTGTTGAAAAAACAGCACACTAGCAGTTACCCAGATGACAAATTCAACTAAAAGGTATAATTTGACTTACCAAAGGCTCCTCTCAAGTAAATGCCAAAGTTGAAAGTGATTTATGAAACAAAATTTGACATAAGAATTTGGTCAGAGAGCATCAGTTGGGGTAACAACAACAGCAACAACAATGGTCAACAAGAAGAATATGAAGATGATAATGAAGTATAAGATGATGATAATGAATCAGAAGATGATGAATAAAGCAGCAACAACAAATATCGCGAATAGAGAGAAAATAACAACGGATGAGGAGAGAGAAAAACACATATTTTTTCCTTCAATTCGTTTCCCGTTATATTAATTAACATTTGGATCAAAGTGTAAATTTAAAAACTTGTGAGTTATTTTGAAATTTTTCAAACTTTCTTAATCCATAATTAAGTAATTGTCACCTCTACTCAATTACTAAGACTTGTGTCGCCTACACCTCATTTTAAATCTCTTTTGTCACCGTGGCCCAAAGCCCCCCGTAACTGGGTGTATGGCAGACTGATATTGTCACACTATTTAGCTATTAATTTGAAAACACTGCTGAATACTTTGTATGACCAATTCTTAAAGACATTATGTAATTTTTTTTAGTAATAAGAGAGGAAAAGATTGAGAATTTATCCTGTGCATGACATCACATTGTTCGAAAAAAAAAACCCTAGATGATGGTCGAGTAAAGAATCATCAACAAGGGTATATTTAGTGCATCGCTGATTCCGACAATAATTACTAATGATTTTGACTTCGTGTATGCAATTCTGAGTTTTTGGTGTTGACTCACCTTGAGTTCATGCATTTTATTTGGAAAAATTGTAGTTTTATGAATAGAAATAAAGAATCACTTGATTTTTTTAGAAAAGCATCTTCAAAAAAATCAATCTATTCAATAACCAAATTATGTTTAGTTTTTCTTTTTAAAAGAAAATCATGCAAGATTATGGTACTCTTATCTGCCAATTAAACTGTGGATAGATGTTACTATAATTACGAGTATCAGTTATAAAGCACCATTAATGGCTGCATTATTACAAAGATCCTGTGGCTGTGCCAATTTCCAGTTTTTCAAAACAAAGACAAATGGATTACAGTTAATATATCAATTCTCAATTATAGAAAAAACATAACAACTGGCAATAATTCAGTTATGAATCCTTCAATATCTTCACAATAATTCACTTCCGGATTCATGATTTAAATTTTATTGGTAAGCCATTTTGTATTTTTGATATTATATTTTAAAGTTATGGGTTCATACCTACTACTCTATTTTTTTTTAATTATATAATTTTAACAGTTTTTTATTTGCACACATATTTATGTTTACATTAAAAAGTATTGAGTTCATACCGTAATTGTAAATCCACACTCCATTATAAGTTAGTTTTTAGAAATGAGTTAGATCGAAAGTTCATTCTCTTAGTATCACTAACGCTGATTCTATTTTTTAGTTTTTAGAAATGAGTTAGATCGAAAGTCCATTCTCTTAGTATCACTAACGCTGATTCTATTTTTTTGATTTCCGTCATATCATATTATTCGTGCTCCAATTGGTGGACTCGAGCATGCACAATTTAAGACTTTATCCCCCGCATCAATTAAACAATTTCTTTTGATAATCGTGGACAATTTTTACCTCGAGAACTAATTCGAGTACATGTATGATCGTACATCTTTAGATCATTTATATAATACACTTATCTACAATGCCAATTATTAGACAAGAAGAATTTATTTATCAGTTATGCCTAATTGGACCCACCCACATGCCTAACGCAACATCCCACAATGATGTATGTGGTTCTAATTATACGCCTAAACAAAAGTTTTAACATTAATTATTAATTAAAACATTGTTCTTCCTAATTTACCCTTTCCCATTGATTGTGTTTTGATTTAAAAATTAATTTGAATGACATTAAGACATATATTGATGACAATTTGTATGGACTTATTATACATACGTTTTAAGAATATAATCAGCGATATATGTCATTTAAATTAAACGCATTGTTTAAAATCTGAATACAATATTTCTATTTGTATCGGATATAAATTTACTTGCGGTGATTTCATATTAAACTAACAGATGCAGTCAGAATTTTCTATAACATCACCTCGTTATAATGATATTTCATTATAACAGTCAGATTTTCTTCCGAACCAATTTTTCATAATTATATTCTACTTCTCTATTCATTCTACCTATAACAACACTGACGTTTATTATAGAGGTACACTTTTTGTAAAATTACTTTTCTATAACAGTATGTTTAAATATTATGTGCTACTAATACTTTTATAAAAAAAAGTATTATGTACAAAATAAAATATCAAAATATTTATGATAATCATAATTAATGTCACGCACACAGTAATTTTCAAGTACGAATATCTAATTTAATAGAAAAAATTATATTTAAGTGATGCACATTAGTTATTTATAATTTGACAAGGAAAAAGTTACATGCATTTTTTATATTTACGCTCTTTCTAATTTTACATATTTATAATAGGTAAATGAGAACTGAATGTCAAATATCAGTATACATATATCAATACTTCTCTGTAGCAAACATGAAATTTTGGACGAACGCTCCCAATACAGACAGTTCTAACTATACATGATATGTCTATACAGATTTTAAGTTGCATTTTCATTTTATCAAATCAGTCGACTATAATAAATTTACATAAAGAGAAGGAGAGGAAAATAAAAGAGAGTATATTTACATGGAATATTTTTCCTTTTTAAGGTAATAATTTATTATTATCAATAATTGCGGAGAACATGTTGCCTTTATATTTCAATCTTTAATTAACTTTCCTAAAGTTTTGGACCCCCAAAAGAAAAAAACTTTCCCTAATAAGTTGCTTGTAGGTCTGTTATTTTCCTGTATTTATACTTCAATTCCTTTTGTTTTTTGTTTAAGTGGAAAATTGATGTAATTTCTACTCTTTACTAGCATTTTTTGGGGTTTTCATTTTTCTACATAAAATACATCAGAGAAAAGGAATTATAAATCCACAAAGTTGGAATAAAGTGGTAAGCGTACTCTTTTATGGAAGAAATGAGATTTTTAATTTTTTTTTTTTTAACTATTGAGTAGTTTTTTAAAAGATTTTTTATATATAAAAATGAAGATGTTTAGTAAAAAGGGCATAAAATCTATTTTTTTTTTCTTGTAAAAAGCTAAAAAATTATTCATCACTTTCATTCTTAACAAACAATTTCCAGTTTGAGCTTTCGAGATGAAGTCATTTTTATTAGAGGACGTATTATTTCATTAATGTAAAAGATTTTTTAATGTGAATTCAAATTTAGACAGATAAATAAAAATAAAAATCTTCACATAAATAGTTGGACAAATTTAATGTTTACTTATTCTAATCGGTATGCATAATCATATAGATATTACTATTATACATTGAATTTATACATCCGACAACTAATTAGATTAAATTTCATAAAAAAAAAAGCATAAATACCCCTTAAGCATGATCAAAATTACAACGACACACTTTATCTGTACGAGGTCCTATTAACTTTCAATAATTTCTTTCTGTATGTCTCGGCACCTTACATGCTGACATGGAGTCACAATCCAATGGTAGTAAACACGAAGTGCCACGTGTATAAATTTATTTATATATATTTAGTTTTTTTCTTCTTAATTTCCTTTCCTTGTATTTAAAATTAGTTAATATACATAAAAAAAATTTTAAATTTCTATGTTAGCTGTAATTTTTTTTGAAAAAATAAATTAATACATACAAAAGGGTAGCTATGTCATTTCATCTTATGAATTTGCTACTATTTCGAGCTGTTCCTAGAATATAGCCAGACTCAAGACAAGAGTCCTACCCTTCCTTCTCCACTTTCAAGAATTCTCTTTTTTTTTTTTTTTTTTCCTTCCAAAATTGAATCTTTTTCAGTGAATTATTAATAGTTTAAAGATTTAGAGTTGAAAGATGGCAGGTTATAGAGGTGATGATGAGTATGATTATCTATTTAAGTTGGTGTTGATAGGTGATTCAGGTGTTGGTAAATCCAATCTGCTTTCAAGGTTCACAAAGAATGAATTCAATTTGGAGTCTAAATCTACTATTGGTGTTGAATTTGCTACTAAAAGTATGAATGTTGATGGTAAAGTTATTAAAGCTAAGATTTGGGATACTGCTGGTCAGGAAAGGTAAAGATTGCTTTTTTTATTTTCTTGGTTCTTTCTTTTTTTTTAAAAAAAAAATATTCTTGATATAAACTTTTTTTTCTTTCGTTCTTATGGTAGTATAGTTTAGATGAAATGGTTTTTTAAGAAGGGGTCTATGGGATACAGTTTCTTTATCTCGCAGAGATAGGGGCAAGGTCTGCTTACGCTTTATCCTTCCTGGACCCCACTTGTGTGATTACACTTTGTTGTTGTTTTTGTTGGTAGTATATGTTTGGATGAAATGTTTTTTTAAGCACAGGGTCTATTGAATACAGCCTCTTTGCTTGCTTAGTAGACCCCACTTGTGAAATTACATGGTGTATGTCGTTTTTGTTGGTGGTATAGTTTGGATGAAATGTTTGTTTTTAAGCAGAGGGTCTATTAGAAATGACCTCTCTATTACTACAAGGTGGGAGTAAGGTGTGCGTACACTTTACCCTCCTCAGATCCCACTTGTAGGATTACACTGTGTATGTTGTTGTTGTTGGTATTATAGTTTGGATGAAATGCTTTTTTAAGTAGAGGGCCTATCGGAAACAACCTGTTTATCTCTACGAGGTAAGTGTAAGGTATGAGTACGCTTGCTCAACACTCCCTAAACCCCACTCGTAGGATTACACCGGGTATGTTGTTGTTGTTGGTAGTATAGTTTAGATGAAATGTTTCTTTTAAGTAGAAGGTCTATCTGATACGGCCTCTCTATCGCTACTAGTTAGTACGCTTAAGGTTTGGATAGGCTCTACACTCCCTGGAACGATTACACCAGACATGTTGTTGTCGGTAGTATAGTTTAGATATGTATGTCTCTTTTTATGTTTCTGTATATGATCCCCCCCCCTTATTTATGCTTTTATGGCTTGAGTTATAGTGCTTTTGTTGATTGGTTACATATTCTTGGTTGAAATATGTGTAACCGTCTCTGTTAGTGCATGAGAATTTTATTTGTTTATTTTTAAGTCTGCAATATTTTTAAGGTTGCAGATTACCGAGGACATGATCTTGGATACGAGGGTTTGGAGGACTCAGATTAGGGTAGTAAGTTAGTAAGTAGCAGTGGGTTGTCTTGTTGTCCATTCATATTAGTAGTCATGCTATTGGTTATGTTGTTCCTTGTGCTGTTGGTTCGTTGTACCTCAATTATCATATTGTTTTGTTGTACTTTTTGTTCCGTGCTGCTACTATCTGATATTGTTTTGTTATTACCTATTGTTGATTCTTGTACTTCTGTTACTTTTTTTTTTTTGACTGCTTTGGATTGTTTTTCCTCGAGCCGAGGGTCTATCAAAAATAGTCTTCCTACCTCTAAGGTAGGGGTAAGGTCTGCATACACTCTACCCTCCCCAAACCCCACATTGTGGGACTGCATTGGGCATGTTGTTGCACTATTTTTAAGTAGCGGGGTTCAACAGTAGTCATAAGTGCTTGATTTTACGTGTTTGGGTTTTAGATGAGTCAGAATTGCTTGTGGCTTTGTTGGTTTAATCTTCCCTTTGTAGGGTTCTTGTTGTTGTGTTTATTGTTATTGTGAAGAGTGTCTGCATGATATTGTTTCTTGAATGGGATTTCTTTTCTATGTGGTGCCGTATCTGTATTCCTAATTGAATTCGAGGGACATGGTCAGCTTATTGCCACCAGTTATTTTAAAAAATAGAAATTTTTTACGTGCTTGGTTCATAAGAAGAATCAGATTTGATAGTAACATAAAAAAGTATATAAAGGGGTGTTGCCTCCAACAGACTTTTAGACGAGATGATCATACAATTCAATGTTTATGCAGGCTATGTGTAATCCTTGTTGTTCTGATGCTATTGTGGTGTCAATCAGAAAGCTAGTTTTAGAAATTTAGTTTGC
>NC_061117.1:209358743-209363373 GCF_002878395.1 Capsicum annuum
AAAAAAAGAAAAAAGAGCAGAAGAACCTTACTGGAAAAATCAAAGCATATAGTTTCAAACTAGACTGTCGTTTTGAAATATGGATGTTGTACATGGATTCTTATCATCAATATGCGTGTATCGAATGGTTGTGACATGGATATGGGTTGTTTGTGTAGATTTTTCAAATACACTCAGAATTAGCGCAAAAGCCTTAAATGTACACGTATAAAATACGTGGACACATCATAGGGGATAAACCTTTTTTTTTAAAACTGGTAAAGGTACCAAGATGGTACAGCAGGTACAAGAGCACCAGGAAGGCAAATCATATCGGGAATATATCTTTGGAAGCAGGTCTAACAAATCCAGAAACTAAACCAAGCTCCTTTATGTTCAGAATACAAATAATAATCTTAAGTCATAAACAGTGGTTTTCAGGCCAATTTGAGCCACCAGTTACGTGATAACTCCACCAGCGTAGTTATGTGGTAATTGTCTACCAAAGCTTAGGCAGGTAGGAAGTTGTCCCCTAACATTTTGTCTTTGCTAGGTTTTGATCCCAGAAATTCGGTTTTCATCTACTTCTTGACTGTACCTTGGGTGTTTGAAAAACTTCTATGATATTATGTTATTTAAAGAAAAGGACGTAGTAGATTTTTAGCATGGAAAAAAAAAATTCGCTTTAAATTCTCCAAAAGGTAGTGAACGTGATGGAAGAAAGGAAATTTAGGGAACTAAGGAATTTCAGCTCTAGGAGAAATTTGGAGAATCAGAAAACCTAAGAATGTGGCTTACATTATTGGCTGCTAGGCTCATGAATTATAAGTGTGGTTCACATGCCATTAGCAATGGTATCACTATGGCTCGGACTCTCCAAAAATGCTGCTAGGTGTGTGTCGGATCCCCATAAATTAGTGAATTTTGAAGAGTCCATGCAACACACTATCATTTCATTGCTGTCCTTTGAAAAGTTCTATGCTCGTGCTTTTAAAAAATAATAATATTTGGGTGCAAACACAGTGCAGTTATAATGACTGGGTGACTAAAGCATGTCATGTAATTGACATGATAAAACACGAGAACTGAATTAAGAGAAAGATTAAATTCAGTTCCCTGCGTGAATGCCCTTAGGTAGCTTTTTTGCTTAAGCTTATAAGCTTCCTTTATCCTATTCATTTCTTGTGAATATCAGCTCCTGATTCATGGCTTTTTGGTGCCTGATTTGTAATTCTCGATGTCAGGGATGTGTTCCACTCTGGACGAAATATTATTCGTAATTCCTGCTTATTACAAAGCCAATATATTTTTCTATATTCCCTGTTGTTGTTTGCATGAAAAATCTTTTTCCCGAGATGAATAACATTGCCATGTGAGTGGTAATCCATATGTTGTTTCTGTATAGAAAGGGAACAGATGGATGCATCCTTGTTCCTTGAAAACTTTTGTCAATTGGATGTACCGCTGCTTCAGTTTTTCTTCTGCCATATCAGGTATCGTGCCATTACCAGTGCTTATTATCGGGGAGCTGTTGGTGCTTTGCTCGTATATGATGTTACTCGACATGTTACCTTTGAAAACGTTACAAGGTGGTTGAAGGAGTTGAGAGACCACACTGACCCTAACATTGTGGTCATGCTCCTTGGCAACAAATCAGATCTCCGACATCTCGTGGCTGTTTCAACTGACGAGGCTAAATCTTTGGCAGAGAGGGAGGCATTATACTTCATGGAGACTTCCGCTTTAGAAGCAACCAACGTTGAAAATGCATTTACTGAAGTTCTCACGCAGATATACCGGATTGTGAGTAAGAAGGCAGTTGAGGCAGGCGATGAAGGTGCTACTTCATCTGCTCCACCTAAAGGACAGACAATTAAGTCTGCTTGGAAAAAGTTCGGGTGCTGCTCAAGCTAGGGTTCGAGGAAACTATGTAAGATGATAGCTCAAGCTTTATCTGTTGTAAATTGTCATTAAATCAACGATTTCCTCCCCCCCGGCTTCTTTTCTTTGGTTATCGCGCTTGTGGGATTACGCGAAGCAGCGTTCTCATGAAAACGCCGAAGCAGCAGGTATTGTTAGGTTCTAATTACAGAATGTCTGTCTGAAACAAGGTCTAGTTTTATTATGTGCTCTGGATGATGGCTTGAGAAATGGAGGAAATGTCGAAATCTTTCAAATAACATGTTACTGATATCTTCTTGTGTCAGATGAAATCTCAGTTTTTTTTTTACCTTCCCTTAAAAGTGTATTTCCTTATCGGAAACAACCTCTCTACCTCATGTATGAGGTAGTGGTAGTGGTACGGTGGTTTGTGTATACTTTACCTTTATGTTGTTTAAAGTTTTTTCTTGAGCAGTAATTGTTGGGAGTCCACATGAATCTCTTTTAACGGACAGAAAAATAGTAGTTCAACAATGATTGTCTTCCAAATTTTGTTAATCAACAACAACAAAAGACTCAGTGTATTTTCGCAAAGTGGGGTCTGAGGAGGGTAAGATGTACGCAGTTCATACCGTTACTTTCGAAGAAGTAGAGAGGCTGTTTTCGATAGAGACCTCGGCTCAAAATAAAGAACAGTAAACAATAAAAATTATTGTTAGTCAAACCAATAAAAATAATCACAATTATTTTCAATTTTTTTTTTTAACATAATCAACCCTTGAACACACCTTCAAAAAGGCCAAAATTATTGGCAAGGGAAATGATTGCCATTGTAACATCGTTTACCACATGTATATCTATCTTCTTTGGAAGTTATCACAGATAAAACAAAAATTAATCCAATCATTCCCTCAGGAAGGCAAAAGATGCAGTATTTTATTCGTTTTAATTTGGTTGTTCCAATTTTAACTTGAAACTAAATTAAGAAAAATAAAAAGAGATTTTTAAATTTTATAATTTTAAACTAATAATATGTAAAATATACCAAAAATGTCTTTTAAATCTTACACCGTTAAACATGTGGAAAATTAAAACTAAAAAATTATTAAAAAAGGAAAAAATTGAAATACATCAAAAAGAAAAAAGAAAAATAAATTTAAATGAAGAAATTAAAAATAAAATTTTATAAAGCCGCCATAGCAGTGTAGACGCAAATAGGTGTCCACATTTTGTAAGGCAGAGCGAGGTCGGTAGGCTCAATGTGAACCAAAGGAGGTAGCTAGCTCTTCATTTAAGAGTTCGGTAGAAATTAATAATGTTAGATATAACGTGTATATTAAAGTTTGAGGATATATTAAAAATAGTTTTATAGATTATATATACTTATTTATTTTTAGATTTTACTGTGTGAAAATATACTTAATGCATTATTGTTGTATATATATATTTAAAAATATATTAAAGATAGATTTTTTCTGTTTTATATTATTTGATTTGATATGTTGTTGATCTAGTATATTTTTTTAGTAGACTAATTTTATTAATAATATTTCAAAACTTTAAATTTGTTTAATATTGTTTTATTTCGTTAACTCTAAGGACAATATAAGAAAGAAGTAATAAAACTATCTTAATTTTTTAGAATGGATAAATAAATTGAAATATTACTTTTAATATAAAGGCAAAGTAAAATAAAATGAATAAAATATAGGGTGCGTTTGGTATGAATATTTTCCTAGAAAATATTTTCCTGGAAAATAAGTTGATTTTTTACTTGTTTTGTTATGTTTGGTTGGTAGATGAAAAGTATTTTTCGAAAAATATTTTCTAGTATTTGGTCGGTGAATGAATTGTTTTTTCAAAAAATATATTTTGGTGTTTAACTGAAGCATAAAAATACATTTTAGAATTCTTTTTAAAAAAATTAATTTTAAAAAATAAATAAATCCTTTTTTGGGAAGGGGATTGGTAGGCGGGTGGGTGGGGCTGTCAGAATAGGTAGTAGGGTTGGGGTAAGAAAAAGTTTTGAATTTTTTTTTTAAATTTTATTTATAAAAATTGGGTGGGGTGGGTTTATTAGGAGCTGAGGGTCAGGGTAGGGAAGGAAAGGGGAAGAATTTTTTTTTTAAAAAAATTTAATTCTTATTTTTTAGGTTGGGGGGGATGGGGGGATAGGAGTTGGGGTTGGTAGGGGGAGGGAGGGTAGGGATATGGGGTAAGAGAAAAGTTTAAATTTTTTAATTAAATGTAGACATTATTTTTGGAAGGGGGCTGGTAGGGGTAGGGGTGGGGTAGGGGTAAGGGATGGACTAAGAAAATTTTTTGAAATACTTTTTAAAATAATTAAATTTTGGGAGTGGGGTGGGGGTGAGGGTAGGGGTGGGGTGGGGGTAGGGATGGTGTCGGGGTGTAGGGTATTAGAGGAAGGAGGCGGGGTAGATAATTTTGAGAATTATGCGAACATTTCAACTTTAAAGTGAGGTTGAAAGAGTGTTTTGGAAAATGGCCTCCTTACTTTTCGAAGGAAAGTCATTTTCCTTAGATATAAGGAAAATAAGTTAATTTGGAAAACATTTTTCAAAACATATAAGCCAACCAAACATAAGAAAACTGAAAAATATTTTCTGAAAAATATTTTCCTTCATACCAAACACACCCATAGTGTCTATAAAAACATAAAGATTAGAATTCTAAGAGGTTGCTTGAGAAAATTGAAGGAAAGGTGTCTTTTAAGTTTTGAATGAAGGATTGGTGACATTGACCAACAGAT
>NC_061117.1:209363473-209431207 GCF_002878395.1 Capsicum annuum
CTTATTGGCAGTATCATTTTTTTTGTATGTATTTTATTTATTTCATTATTGTTGATGCAGTTATTGATGTTGTTGGTGGGATTGGCGTTGTTGGAACTTGTGGTGTTGTTGATGGTTCTGGCACAAAGGATGTTGTTTTTTTGTTGTTGATGATATTATTGGAACAAATGTTGTTTCTTTTTTGTTGATGTTTATGCTGTTGTTGATGTTGCAACAGATGGAGAAACTATTGGAACAAATAAAACCACCAGAAAGGTTGGTTTGATGTGTTCCATCAGACTCCACATCTGTTGCAACAGACTCCACATCTTTTGTAACAGACTCCACTTCTGATGCAACAATTGGACAATGTTCTTTTTATGACATCAATTTTTTCCCTCTTCTTTGTAAATATAAAGAAATGACAGTTGATTAATTTTAACGGATTATCTCAAGAGGCTGCAGTAAAGATGGGATTGGAGGAATAAGCTGCTTGTAGATGGAACCACTTTATATGTGGGAGGTATGTATTACTGATAATGTTATCGTGGAAACACACATAGAGTGCACTGATTTTGTGAATGATGTTTTTACTGATTAGTCATAAATCGTTCAAACAAGATGCCTGTAATTGTACAGTTAAATTTGGTAGGTCCGAACTGATAAGGCTGAGGGACCATGAATATGGTTATGATAGCCTGTTAAGATTTAATGTCAGTTGTTGGTCATATTTATTTGTCAAGTATTGTGAATGGATCTAATTTTTGTGTCATTATAAAAAGATTCAATAGCAATTGGACTAACTTTTAGGGTGCATTGGACCCTTAGAGGGCCTTCGAAACTTAGCACTGCATCTAATAAGAACAGAAAACCAATATATTTATTGCCCTGGCCAAAATTTATATGGCTGGGTTACTCGCTCGGGGTGATGATTTTATGCTAGAATGTACGGTAGGAGAATGCTTTCGAAGAAAAATGGGTGGTTGATTGAAGACTATATCATCTGAGAGCTAATTGAAGAAGAGACATAGGGTAGAAAGTAACTTCTAACGAATCTGACCAGTGGAATTATCTTAACAGATGCGAGATCTGAATCAAGTGCAAATATAAAAGTATATCCGGTAATGTAATTTCATCTGTTGTGTCTCTGAAAGAAAAATAATGTAGATGGACACTTTGCTAGAGAGCTGCGTGGTCGGAATTATCACCTAGATAGAAAGTAGGAGAAGACCAACAAAGAAGCTTCACGAGCATCGAGGGTAGAAATAATGTACAGAAAGTCTAAAAAACTTATGCCAACAGCAACTGCAGTTAAAATAAGGAATCTAAGTGAAGACGGCAAATTTTTGAATTTTAAATTTCATCCCATGCCTTCTTATTTGTGTTTTCGGTCAGGTCCACTTTCGTTGACCTGATCAGAACCACAAATGAGATTGAAAGGCAAATAGAGTATCATTGCTTCCTTAACAATATGGTAATAATTGATTGTGTTTTCTTGCCTTGACATGCTTTCAACATTCCTTGGAGAAGATCAGATGTTTGCTGTAGTATGTGAATCCCGATAATTTTCAAGCTTGCCTCCAATTTGTTGATTCTATATTCAAGCTGGTCGTTGCCCTCTTCGAAGTTGGTAAAGAGTTTCTCATCTCTTGTGAGCTCAATCAGGAACACTACCTTCCAAGTTGTGGCGTTCTAGAAGTCCTTCTAAACACTTTCTTCAGAAGCCTTAAAGGATATATGGAGGGTCTCTGTATTTGTTTTAGGTCAAAATATGTTGATGCACGTTAAAGATGTCGTCCCAAAAGTTGAACAACACACTTTTATCTAGCGTTGCTCCATGCATCTTGCTCAATCAATTTGATAAATTAGTAAGCATGGAGTTACGTAGCGTGTGATCTAAATCGGCTCTACCAAGCCTATCAAACGTTACGTAACTCTAAGCTCATTACTCTATCAAAAAAATATGATCGAGTTAGTGCACAAATCGAACGAGCTCAATCTCTCAGCCTTTCTGCTGATTGCTCTTCTCCAATATAGATGACAAGATATCTGCTATGCAAAAGTCTACACCGTCGCTAGATATGTTCCCAGGCAATCATGTCTGATGATGGTGTAGACTTTTGCATAACAGATATCTTGTTATCTATATTGGAGAAGAGTGATCAGCAGAAAGGCTGACAGATTGGGCTTTTTTCTATGTGCACTAACTCGGGCATATTATTTCGATAGGGTAATGAACTTGGAGTTACGTAACATTTGATAAACTTGGTAGAGCTGGTTTAAATCACATGCTACGTAACTCCATGATTACTAATTTATCAAATTGGTTGAGCAAGATGCATGGAGCAACACTAGATAAAAGTGTGTTATTCAACTATTAGGACTACATCTTCAATGTGCATCAACACATTTTGACCTAAAACAAACACAACGACCCTCCATGTATCCTTTAAAGCTTCTGAAAAGAAAGTGTTCTGAAGGGCTTCTAGAATGCTACAACTTTGAAGGTAGTGTTTCTGATCGAGCTCATAAGAGATGAGGAACAACTTACCAACTTCAAAGATGGTAACGACCAGCTTGAATACAGAATCAACAAGCCGGAGGCAAGCTTAAAAATTATCGGGATTCACATACTACAGCAAACATCTGATCTTCTCCAAGGAATGTTGAAAGCATGTCAAGGCAAGAAAACACAGTCAATTATAACCATATTGCTAAGGAAGCAATGATACTCTATTTGCCTTTCAATCTTGTTTGTGGTTCCGATTAGGTCAACGGTAGTGGACCTGATCGAAAACGCTAACAAGAAGGCATGGGATGAAATTTAAAAGTCAGAAATTACCGCCTTCGCTTAGTTTCCTTATTTTCACTGCAGTTGTTGTTGGCGTAAGTTTTCTAGACTTACTGAACATCATTTCTACCCTAGATGCCCGTGAGGCTGCTTTGTTGGTCTTCTCCTATTTTCTACCTAGGTGATAATCCCGACCATGCATCTCCCTAGTAAAGTGTCCATCTGCATTGTTTTTCTTTCAGAGACATAACAGATGAAATTACATTACCGGATACGCTTTCATATTTGCATTTGATTCAGATTTCGCATCTTTTAAGATAATTCCATCCGCCAGATTCGTTAGAAGTTACTTTCTACCCTGTGTCTCTTCTTCAATTAGCTCTCAGATGATATAGTCTTCCATCTACAACCCATTTTCCTTCGAAAGCATTCTCTTACCGCACCTTCTGACATATAATCATGAACCCGAGCGAGCAACCCAACCATATAAATTTTGATTAGGGCAATAACTATATTGGTTTTCCATTCTTGTTTGATGCAGTGCGAGGCTTCGAGGGCCCTTTAAGGGTCCAATGCACACTTAAAGTTAAGTCCAATCACTATTGGTTCTCTGCAGTGACGACAAATATTGATCCCTTCTCAAAACTTGACACGCATAAACACGAGCACCAACCGTCAGTAATTTATAACAGGGTATCTGCACCATCTTCATGAGGTCCTCAGCCTTATCAATTTCGAACCCATCAAACTTAACGGTACAATGCAGGATCTTGTTTGAATGATCAATGCCTAGTCAGTTAAAAACTGCATTCACAAAAATATTGTACTTTGTGTGTGTTGTCCCGGTAACCTTATTAGTAATACATACTTAACTCCCACACATATGATAGTGGATCCATCTGCACACACCTTATTCTTCCTAGCCCATCTATGGCTTAAATTGAATAAACAGAAGACTAGCTTGTTGCAACAGATGATACATCTATTTATATTGTCAATCAATTGGAGACATCTGTTACGACAGTGATCAACCTGTTGCAGAAATCAAACAGATATATACATCTGTTGCAAAAAGATTGTCAATATGTTGTAAGTTATCTAATAGAAAGAATATATTTTGTAACAGATTACCCATCTGTTAGATTTATTTTAAAGCAATTTTCTTTTCTTTTCGAGATATAATAATTTATAAATAGGTCCCTCCTTACAAATATGGATGATCCAGATTCGTACAAGAATATTCATATCGAGTCCTTGCGTGAACTTCAAAGGCAGTTTGATTGATGAACCCCAGAGAGATATTTGGCTGACTTCGGAGCAAGGCTGTCGGATGAATGAAAGATGTCTGATTAACAATAATAATAATAATAATAATAGTAATAATAATTAGGTAATGTTTTTTATTTTAGCGATTATTTTTCTCCTTTTGTATATCAAATCTAACCAAGGGATTCAAAAATCTATGAACATTCATATTATTTTGTTGTCGACTTTGAATTTTTAATTCTTATTTAGTATTTAAAAATAATCATTCTGTTTATTCCTTGTTCTCAACATGTCGACGGTTGGTGGTAAGGATTGAGCAGTAATTTGTGTCAACATTTAGAGGTTAATCTGCTACGACAGATCGATCATATGTTGCACCTAGCGGTTATTAATAAAAAAAGGGCTATTGTTGTTATTGAGAGGGTGAAAAGAGAAAGACATGACTCGGAGTTCCAATTATTCAATATGAAAAATATTTCGTAAATAAATAATAAACACAATTTATAACCACAATTTTAATAACTGATCGTGACTTTTCACCATTTTTTAATTCGTTTTTTAAATTATTTATTATATAATAAAATGATAATTATTTTATTAAGGAATTTGAAAAGGTATTTTTTTTTATTTATAAAATAAAAAAGTAAGCAAATTTGGATTAATGATATGATGATATAGTTATTTTTTTTTATAAAGTAAATTATATGTTGCAACAATTAAATTATCTGATACAACAGGTTCACTATGGTTGCAATAGATGATATATTTGTTGTCACAGATGATTTATCTAATGCAACCTATATCGAGTCACAACTCAATAAAAGTAGTTCTTGGAAAGAACTAATTAATAATAATAATCTGAAAAGTCATGACCTATCACAATATTTCTTAATTTAATTAATTCATTACTTTTTACATTAATAAAAAATGTAATTAATAAATGAAGGTGAACAGTTAGATTATATGTTGCAACAGATATGTTATCATATGCAACATATTTTATATTTGTTGTAACAGATAATATATCTGTTGTCACAGATGTGTTATCTAATGCAACATATATAGAATCTGTTGCCACAACTCAATAAAAATGGTTCTTCGAAAGACTAATTAATAATAATAATCTGAAAAGTCATGACTTATATCACAATATTTATTTTCTTAATTTAATTAATGTATGGAGGTGAATAGTCACGCGTTTTTGCCTCTCATTCAAATTAATCTTCTATAAATAGGTCCGTCCTTACTCAATCGTTCATTCAAATACACACTCTATTTATTTATTGCATCTCTTTCATATTACACTCTAGAAGATAAGATTATGGCTGACCCAGTGTGGGACGTTGCTTTTCTGCAAGAAGCCGTGAATGAACTTCGGAATCAAATTCGTGATCTGCAATGGGAATTGAGGAGAGTTAGATCAAGAATACTCCGCGAGATACGCAGGCTGAGGAGGGTCTTGCTACTTTCGGTTGAAGATTGGCCGGCTGACAATAATGATGCTGATAATAATAATAATAATAATTAGACTATTATTTTTCTTTTAGTCTATTATATGTATTTTTATTTGTTTAATAAATAAATTATGTTTGATCATTGACGTTTTAATCCATATTTAATTTTCATTCTGTCTATTATCTTCTCAACAAACATTTCGACGATTCGACGTAAAAAGAAATAATTTAGAATCCAGTAGCAATAGCAAGATTTATCTGTTGGGTTTGTGGCAGGGGTTGATTTGTGTTGTTTCAAACAGATTAATCATTCGTTGCAACAGATAATTAGTCTGGTGCAACAGATAAATATTCTGATGCAACAGATAATTAGTCTGGTGCAACAGATAAACATCCTGATACAACAGATAATACGTCTGATGCAATAGATAATACGATGATGCAACAGATAAATAGTCTGATGCAACAGATTACTCATCTGATGCACCAGATGATTGATCTGTTTAAATTGTGGGCACTTGTGCTGGATTCATAATCGGGGTTCTATCCATTGTTGAAAAAACAGAAGTGTACCCAGATGACAAATACGAATAAAAATTATAATTTTACTTACCAAAGTAACCTATGAAGTAATGTCAAAGTGGAAAGTGGTGTAGTAAACAAAATTTGACCTAAGAAATTGGTCAGATCGCAGTGTTAGCGCTGTACCAACAACAACAACAACAACAACAAGTGGTCGACAAGAAGAAGATGAAGCAGAATATGACGAATAAAGTAGCAGAAACAGAAACAATTAACAACAAAAATCGTTAAGAGAGAGAAAACAACAATGGATGAGAAGAGAGAGAAAAACGCTTTTTTTTCCTCCGTTTCCCATTATTTTATGCATACATTGGGATCAAAGTGTAAATTTAAAACCTTGTGAGTTATTTTAAAACTTCCCCAACGTTCTTAATACATAATAAAGTAATTGTCACCTCCAACTAACAATTAAGACTTGTGTCACCTACACCTCATTTTAAAACTCTTTTGTCACCTGTGACCCAAACCCTGAGGTTGCTTCATGCAAGATTAGGTGGAATATCTCGTGATTAAATTGGAGATGTTTCTTTTTATCCCATCCAACTTGAATTATCTTATTCCGCTTCTTGGATAGTATAACTTAATTCAAAAATTATAATCTCAAAATAATTTAATTCACCGATCAAATAATGTTTATGTACAAATTTCAACTTTACCAAAAAGAAGTTCAAAGCTTCAAATTAAATCAAATCAAAGTATATTTCTTTTTTTTTTCTTTTTCTTAATCTACCAAATCCTTACATAAAAATATGATGTTTTAAAAAAAACATGGAACCTAAAAAAAAAAAGGTCATAAAGGTAATTAAAAAAAAACATCTTTCAGAAATAAAAAGTAATGTTATGCACAATAAACGTGAGTTTTGGTGCACCAATTTATCTTTTTTATATATTTATATTTATATTCATATTCCTTGGGGAGTCTGTATTATGTTTCAACTTCATCAAAAGCAGCTCAAAGCTTCAAATAAAATAAAATCAAAGTATATTTTCTTCTCTTTTTTTGTTTTTTCCTTAATCTACCAAATCTTTACATCAAAATAAAATATTAAAAAAAAAAAACATCATAAAAAACGTGGAACCAAAAAAAGAAAAAAAGAACTTTTTGTATCTCCTGTATGACAACACCAAACCAATGAAAAATTGACACGTGGATAATTATCCTGTACCGCCACAACAGGTAGTTTCGACACTATACCGCCGGAAAACAAACGAACATTCCGGCAACTCACCGAGATCACCGTACAATGACTGGTCCTCTTCCCGAATCGGCAACATTAATGCCACGTCACTATCATTCCATGTGGACCCCACTATGGATGTTGCCGAAGTCGAAGCACTCTCCATTAACGTGCTGGTTCCCATATCTGAAAACCAACCTAATTCACCGGCGAACTCCGAGAATCCAGCAAATATATTCGTCTCGTGCTCTTCCGGTGACGATTTTTTGGCCGTGTCGGAGGCGGCGGAAGGGTTGATGTCTACGGCGGTGCCGGTGGAGGTGGATGGTGAAGTAGCGCCGGCGGCGGCGGTATGGTGGTGTTTGGTGGCGGTGGCGGCGGGGAGTTGGTGGTTGTGATCGGAGCAGTAGGTGATGAGGAGCATGGTGGGGTCGAGGCAGCTACGTTCGACTTGTTTTCTGGCGGGACAGCCTTTGGAACTACTGCATCGATAATATCCCCTACACATGAAACACATGCAAAAATTAAAAGATAGAAATAAATGCACTTACTAACTCATAGCCCACCAAAACTTTATCCAAATACTCCTTTCGTCCCAAATTGGGAAGACACGGCTATTAAGAAAATAATGGTTAGAAATGTAACTTTATCATTTTACCCTCTTAATTATGTCCTGTTGTTAGTTCTAATATTAATGAATAACTAATACTAAAATACTATTTATATTCTTAATGATGTACTCTTAATTGTACTCCTCTTTGCAACATTTTTCAAGAATACTAATAACAAGGAGTAATCTATTACACTAAGGGTATAATAGGAACAAAAAATTGTTTTGTGTTAAGTAAAAAAAAAATAAGTAAAATGGGACAACAAATTAAGAAATTAATGGGACGGAGGGAATAGTAAAAATCTTGAAGAACCCATAAAAGTTAGGCTATTTCATGTCATAATACTGCATCATTAACAACAACAACATAATCTTACGTATTAGGCTAAATATGAGGAAACCTTACACCAATCTCAAAGGTGAAGGAGAGTATTTTTGATAGAAAAGAAACGGAGAAATAGGAGCTGAGCTAAAGGAAGGCAAGGTGGTTTAATTCAATCCTTTTTTCCTCAAAAATAATATAGTACAAAAAGAACAACATAAATGTTTTCTATTCTACAAAAACAATATATTAAATATAATTATATAAGTACAGTCCGGAAAAGATAAAACGTAATAGTTCTTGCCCTTACCTTCATGAAAAAGAGAGGCTGTTTCTAGTGGGTTGTTATATACGAACTAATGAGTCCCATGACATGGATAGATTTTAGTGTGGTACTTGGTAAAAAAGATAAAAAGTTGTTTTACGTTACAAGTTTAAATCCTAGTTGTTACACTAGGATATTCTGAATTTCATGTTTGCAAATGATAGAAATGCATCACTTTCTTTGGAACCCCAAAAAAGAACATAAAGAGTAGTGACATGTTATCAAATATAATAGGTGAATTATACAATATTGGATGCCAACTTGAACAAGTACATAATTTTAAACAATGAGTGCTTTTGCATCCACCATCATTCAAGGAATCCCACACATTAATGGAGAAGAAAGAGTAGCTATAATATCAATTGGACATTGTAGAACCCAAGGTTAGATCAAGATGTATTAGAAGTTCATTCAAAGTTGGTAAGTATTATAAAATGAAAAATCATAAAGGCCACCATGCACAAAATCTTATCTAGTGATGTAAATGTATAGTGTTATCAATGTGGCCATACTATGAAAATCAATACCAAGAGCAACTGGATTTTAAATTAAGGAGCAACAACGTGTTGAAAATGTCCACTATCAGGGACAACTACATTAATGTTATGCAGAATTGAAACATTTTTTAATAGCATAAATGCTCCATTTTCTAATAGAAGAAAGTAACATACATCATCCTTCTGCTTGCTCTTAAAATGGCTAATACGCTAATTCTGTAATTAGTGGCTAATTCAACACTTTTAAGTCACTATTTGTTTAATCAACATTCAAAACTGCTTTTTTTTTTTTTTTTTAAGAAAGTATTTTTTGTAGAGTAACAGAAAAATACTCTTGTCAATCTTACAGCACTAATTTCTTTTGCTTACCCAAGGTTTTAAAATGTTTTAGGGGAAAATTACTTTTTTCAGCTTCTAGAAACATAGTTTATCCAACTATTAAAAATTAAGTACTTTTGTTTTTTCGTAAAATAATTTGACCAAACATCTGAATTCTCTAAAATAAGTAATTTTTGGCTTTTCGTAAGTTTTGCCAAACAAGGTAGAAGCAATAATGTAGTTTGACACATTTTTCTTTTTGGGTTAATTGATAGAAACTTTGCATAAATGTTCATATATATATTTTTTACTACAAAAATTGATTAGATTAATATAATTTAATGTTTTTTTAGGACGACAGGAGAAAAAACTTAAATTTTATTAATCCCCCCTACATCTAGCTTTTTGATTGCCAAAGTGGACAGTTACTGCTCTCACCCTCTCAAATTATTTGTTATATTTTTTTATACATCTTTTTTTTAGGAAAATATATTACTCTGTCAAAAGAAATTTTTGATTGGCTATCTCTTTTCATCAAATATTTATTTTAGTTATGTTTCATCTTTCACATAATTGAGGCGTGTTTTGTAGTCTTCAAAACTAATTCCTACTAAGAGGAAAATTTGAAAAAACTAATTACTAACTTAATGTTACCATAAAAGGAGCGTGATTAACAAGGTTTTAAGTTAGGCGAGTGAAGTAGTAGTAGTATACTAGCAAATGCATAATTCAAACAACTACATTAATTAATTAATTAACAACTAATTAATGCAATGTTTTTGGTCTATAATAATTTAGTCATTAGCCTGATCGGATAAGTATCACAACCTTTTACCTACTACCCCCGGCGGCAACTACAAAGAAAGTCCACAGTAATTTTCTGTCATTACTTACTAAACAACTCGTAAAGTTAAGTTCCAGGTCATGTGTTCAAGCCATATAAACAATCACTTACCAGAATTTTAGTTCACCGGTGGCCCTTTACTTAATAAACTACTCTTTAATTTGTGAAAAATCTAAGAAAAGAAGATTAATTTTAATTTTAATTATAATTATAATTACCTGGGATAAGGTGAACCTTTAATTGGCTTCTGTCCATATTTCCTCCAAGACCAAGAATCTGGTGGTGGATAAACTTCTCCTTTACTCCTTGATCCATCAGCTTCAATTATTGGCACTGATATTACTTTCCTTTTTGCTCCTCTCCTACTACAATATTACAATTAAACCAAAATTAAATACAACAAAAAAAATAAAAAAAAATCCACTTTTTTTGTTTTTTTGATCAAATTTCAACTTTATAAAAATTATTTTGATATTTTCTTTTAAGTTTCATTTCTTCAAAAATATCACCACACCACAAATTGCTTTCATATTTGCTCCTCTCCTGCTAGAAATTTACTATCAAACCAAAATTTTCATTTTTGATCAAATTTCCGAAAAAAAAAGAAGAAGACAAAACCCATCATTTCTTCAAAAAGAAATTCACCACCCCAAAACTATGAAAATTAGTCGAGTTATGTACAAGCTGATTCAAATACCATAATTATCAAAAAAGATAAAATTACATAAATGGCAAAACTATCATTCTTTAATACTGTAAGCTTCATTTATTCAAAAAACATCACCAACCCCACAATTCGACTACTGAAAATTAATCAAGTTGCGTACAAGCTGGTCCAGGCACGACAATTATCAAGAAACAAATTAACAAACCTTTTTCTAGGTGATGGCATGTTAACTTCAGCCGCTTCATCACCGGAAAAACAAGAATCAGCAGCATTATCCGGCGGAGTTCCGGTGGAATCTTCTTGCTTATGAAAAAATGAACTTTTGTATAGCCTATCTTCCATTACCAAAAAGGCAAAAAATAACTTATAATTTTCAAAGAAAAAAATAACCCTTTTTGAGCTAACTAAGTTTTAATCATATAGAAGAAGAAAAAAACAGATATTTGTTCAATGTGGAAAAAGAAAAAAAAGTTTTGAGGGAAAGAGTTGGTATGAAGTGGGGGAAGGTAGTGGAATTTATGAAGTTATTTTGGTTTTTAATATGAAGGAGTCATACAGTGACAGATTGGCAAAAATATAATTTATTAAGGACGTGCAAGCAATTAAACATAATAATGTGACATAAGGTGACATGTTCATATGTTTGATTAATTTATTTAAGTTTTTTTTTTTTTTTTAAGGGACCCAATGTGTCTTCTTTAAATACAGCTGAGCTCCCGTCCACATTTGTTTATTCAATTTTATTTATCCAACTTGGCCATTGATATTTTGTCTTATCAACTATCAAGTGCTTTAATTACTCCCTCCTTTCACATATACTTGTCTACGGAAGACGTTACATGCTTTTGAAGGAAAAAAATTAAAATAATTGGTATAGTCCTTAACGAATTTCAGATATAATTTACAATAATACTTAATATTAAAGTAAAATAGAAAAAATCTACTCCTGATATATAATAAAATGGATAAGTGAGAAACAAACCTAAAAAGATATACTATATAAAAAAAAAAAAAATTAGACAAGAATTGTATGGGAGCTACCTCCAGAGGGGCTTTTATCATACTCTGCGTAGCAATGGTTGTTGATTCAACAAAGTCTACCCAAAAATTCAAGCCATCAAGTCATATTGTAGGAAATGGGTGATATATTTTGATAATTCTATGAAAAGTTTAATGAAATACACGATTTCTGCTAGTAAATCATCAACATATCGCGCATAACAAATCCTTATTAAGTTGCAATAGGTTTTTAAAAGGACTAGCTTGCGAGTCAGATCTCTCTCTAACCCGCTAACAAATACTGTCTCACCGTCTACCTCTATCAATGGGTCCTTTCTTATTAGAGGTGAATTCAGAATATGTAGCTTATAAATTTCTAAAACGAATACAAATTAATATATAGTTAATAATAATTAAATTTACACTCAAATATTTATAAATTTGTTATTGCAGATATAAAGTATATTAAAAGTTACTATATTTTCACGTGAATATCTAGGAAATATTGTAGATACATTTCTTAATAATACATTGGTGATAAAGAATATATTTTTAACAAATTATAGCATGCTATTATTTTATTTTTAGGTTATTTATCGAATTTATTATGAAGAATTAGATGTTATTATACGTTAATCTTAACATAATAACATAAATTTTTTGATGGATATCCTATTACAAATAACAACAATTACAATATACCTAAGTCCTAACGTAGCTCTACAAGTATGGTATGAGAAATATGGAATATACATAAATTTTACTCTTGTTTTTGCGGAAATAAAGTGGTCAATTTTAATAAATCTTAGACTAGAAGAAATAATATTAGTGAACAAAATTTAAATTGTGAAATAGATGGCATCAGCAAAATGGACTTGGCTGCTATTGGTTTGTGCCTGGACCTTTTGTGAGGATGAGAGGTTAATTAAGTTGGAATACTTTCCAATATATTTTGTACTTATATGGGCTATGTCCACCCCAAATCATACGGCAAATGTATTTCCAAAAAAGTTTGTGGGTAATTTTCTTCTTCTTCCTGATTTAACACTTCAGGATATTTTTATTTGGTCATGTGAGATGAGATTGTAATTTGAATGTTGAAATTATATTTGGATATATAATTTAAATTTTTTATGTTGTATGTTAGTTTATAAACATAAAAGTTTCATAAGTTGTAGAAGCTATTAAAATTGATCCCTTTTTATATACAATCTCACAAAACAAATAAAAGTTTATAGCTAAAATATAATACACTATCATAATATTATTCTAGAAAAATGACATTTATTTATCAAACTTTAGTTTAATAAAAAAGTAAAATTGAACATGAATTACAGTATAACTATTCTTTAATAAAATTCTTCGATATAATACGAATAATCTCCTCATGTTGAACTTGTATTTCTTGATCAAATGATCGAGAAGACGAACCAGCATTGTTACTAATGTAAAGTAGGAGTTGGTTTGAATTATTCAAAAAATTTATATCAGTGAAAGTAATGGTTATATGAGATATAAATGATTTAAAGAGTAATAATTGAACTATAAATTTTATTTACATATGAAATAAATGACTGATAGATTTAAAATATGGATTTTTTTTAACAAAATATAAATTTGTAGGTCAATGTTTTGTATTTAAAAAGTCTCAAATCATGATATGAAATCTCAAGCTATTTTGATAATTTGAGATTTCATCTCATGATATGAAATCAACGTTAAATGACATACCCAAAAGCTGATTTCATCTCTAATGATTTCAGATCACGAGATAAAATCGCATGTCTAAATATCTATTAAGTAGTTAATGAATTATATAATTTAAATCTATCTTTAGCGTCATTTACGATCCATCTTGAAATTTTTTTTTGCAAGAGATCTTCAACATAGAAATAGAAAATTTAATTTGTTCAAATGCTTGGTAGGACTAATCTATTTATGTTGGGGGTAAAATTAGCATTACTTTATTTAATCATACGCGAATTCATTCAAAATATAAAGGGGTCGTTTGGTAGAATGTATTGGAAAGTTAATGCATGCATTAGTTTAATGTGTTTTAGTAGTACCTTGTTTGGTATATCTTTTTATCCTATGTATAACTAATGCAAGCATTAGTTATATACTCCATTGTGTATTGAGGTTTGTATTACTAATACCTCAAAATGTATGACATTAGTAATGCAATGGATCTAATGCATGCATTAACATGCTTAAAGACACTATTATCCCTCAAAAAAAATTTCGCATCCTTTCCAACATATATATTGAGGGCATTATGTAAAAAAAAAAAATCTTTTTTTAGAAATTATGTAATTCATGTTATTTTTAATACATCTAACCAAACACTGCATAAGAAAACTACAAGCATAACTAACACAAGCATTGCTAATACAAGCATTAGTAATACACCATATTTTCATTATTCTTATATACTCTACCACCCAAAAAGTGTTAACTAAAATTACTAAATTCTATTGAACCTACACTCTCAATGTTAGCTCTGTCCATGTTTCACCTCACTCTTACATATTATTTGGGTAAATTTCATTTATGGTCACGTAACTTTGTGTCTATTACGCAAAAGACACTTTTCTTTCATTCATTTCATTCGTGGTCACTTAACTTTGTATCTATTACGCAAAAGTCAATTTTCTTTTATTCATTTCATCCATGGTTATTTAACTTTACTCCGACCATCACAACCCAATTTTTCTTATGGATTATTTAATGAAAGAATACCAATTTCTTAATAGATTAGATTATCTAATGAAAACTATTTTCATAAAAAAAATTTAGTTGATATTTTTATGAAATAAAATTATACTTATATATTCTTAAAATCCTCTAAAGTTGAGACATGTGTTGGTAAATTATTTTTATCTCTAATATTATGGTATGTAGTTGATAAAATTATTTTTCTCCCTCTAAAATTGTGACATGTAGTTGATAATTTTTTTTTCATACATTCTTTTTCTCGCTACTTGAGTCTTTGCATTCGGTACATCATAGTAATATGATAAACTACTCTATTTATTGAGTTTGTCTTTGTATTTTTAATTGTTTGACTAATCAATTAATTCTCTTAAAATTTTTTATTAAAATATTCAATTTTTGATAAATTACATATTGTTTAATTAATTTAATTGATAAATATAAAAATTGGATACCCTTTAATTTCTTTATCTATTGAAGTACTTATATTTTATAACTTTTATTAACAAAACTGTACGTTAATATAACATTATTTATTCAAATTTTGACAATACTTATTCAATGACACAATTAAAAAGATTTTATTTTAAAACTATCTTTAGCATGTTGATTTATCTTGAAAGAATTAAAATAATTTTTTTAGAAAATAATATGATACATGTATTTCTATTTTATGTGTTTTGAAGAATTTATTTTGTTTATCGCTCTAGCTTTTTCGATGCACCTTTTTGGCAGATGAATGCAATATTATGAAAGTAGTCTTCATTAGGTAATCTAACCTATTAAAAAATTGGTATTCTTTCATTAAATAATCCACAAGAAAAATTGGGTTGTGCATCATTTTTTCGATAAAATTATTGTAAAATCCGGTCATAATGATTTTTGTGTTGGTCGGAGTAAAGTTAAATGACCATGGATGAAATGAATGAAAGAAAAGTGACTTTTGCGTAATAGATACAAAGTTAAGTGACCATGGATTAAATGAATGAAAGAAAAGTAACTTTTGCATAATGAATACAAAGTTAAGTGATAATGGATGAAATTTACTCCATATTATTTCACATGTCCCATTTTAATAATGGTACTCCCTCCGTTTTGGAATAAGTAAGTTGTTGGGGTATTTATTGGCGTTTCAAAATAAGTGAATCATTGATTTTTTTTTCAAATTTGTCCTTATGATTTGACAATCAATTGACTTTTAAAAAGGTATGAACTTTTTCTTTTTTTTTGGGATAAAAATGGAAAGTTATGTTAAATTTATGTCTTTAATGTTTTTTTCTTAATATGTGTATAAAAATTCAACAATTCATTTATTATGAAACGGACGGAGTACGTGGTTGGACACATAATTCACTTTGATTTTATTTTTTTAAGACTTTTAATAGTGGAAAAGAATTTAATTTGCCATTGAAAGGTTTGATAGAAAGGCACAACACTTGAATTTTGACCATTAGTGTAGTAAGTACTTCTTTATCCTTAACTAGAGGTTTTCCTTAACTAGAGGTTTTGAGTTTGAGTTTTTCCGGAGGCTGAGTTGCCTTTGTTTGGGAGTGGTTGACCCCTAGGGTGGGAGTTCGTGACACAAATTTCAATTTAGTCAGGCTCCAGTCCGAATATCGGACACTGAGTGAAAAAAAAAATAATTGAATTCTTGTAAGACTATGTATAATTAATTCTTGTGATCCGATCTTTTCTCGAACCTCGCGCCTAACCAAAGCTTAGTCTCTTTCAGGAACAACAGTTGAATGTATAAGGTTGTTGTAACAGATAATTAAGGTTGGTTTTTGATCTGATCATTATGGGCTTAAATAAATGAAAGACAGCTTAACCTACCTGGCATGCTCTTGCTGTTCTTAGATTTGTTTAAGAGAGAAAAAAAATAGCATAATGAAACATAAGTCAAAAAATTAATAAAACCTTAATCTTCTATAAAAAGATTTAGAAGTTTGTTGCAATAAGACCTCTTGCATTATGTTTTTATAATTAAGGTTGTTGCAATATTTTGATTAATCTAAATCAAAATAAACTTGTTTTTGTTTTGATGATGAAAAATAGAAACTAATGTGAAAGAATAAAAGATAGTAATATCAAATCTTATAAAAATACTTTGTCTAAATTGATTTCACATGATCGAAATAATATATGTGTGCATGTTAATAACTAAGTTGGTTGGTTATCTAAACTTTCACTTTATTTATGTTTCGTCATCTTGTAATCTCTTCCTCCTTTTCATCTCCCTCTAATTTCTTATTTTTTTTCTTTTTAAAAAAACACACATGAATACTACTAATAAGGTTATTACATGTTTGATAAGATAGTCAAAGACCCTCAATTTTTTTTTTCTACAAAAAGAATAATATGCAACAAGACAATAAGATTAATAAATTCCCACGCCTAATATATTATCAAAATAAAATGTAGACAGTTATTTAATGCTAATTGATTCCTTTACTGATCATATGCTAAAAATCAAATACGGTTAAATAATTCGTCTTTTATACTTTTCAATGTCTATCTTGTAAAATTTCAAAGCAAATCACTAAACAATATTTTAAAAAAAAAATAAAAAAATCGACCAAATTAATCAAACCGGAAATCATTAAAAAAATTGATTTAATTTGATTTTTTAATTTAATCCAAATATTTTTTTCTCCCACCCTAGACCCTAGAGAAAAGAAACATTCCATATGTAGTATTTTATTATGGCAAGTCATAGGAATCCTTGTGGATCTTAAATCAACAAGTTATGGTTCACATTTTTGTCCTTCGATTTACATAGTAGCGTTTGCAATAAATTCTTTAAGTATATATGAAGAAAAATTGTAATTATAAAATAAACATAAATTAGTGATTTTGTTTATCAAGATTATGTAAATACAATTTTGTGATTTTTCTTGATTCTTTTATCTTAATTTTTTTTTGTGATTCGAGGATCACTAGTAACATATTTCTCGAAAGCAAGATCATGCAAGCCTTCTTATGATGAATTTGATTGTCAAGAACGTTGCACAATACTTTGATATTTCAAGTTTATATTGAAGACGATATTTGATGTCTTAATCCCTGTATCAATGCTCAAGTGTTTAAGAAATATTCAAGAACACTTTTTGGGGGGATACATTTTGTATATAGGCGTGAACTATGGTCTAGAATTTAAGATAGAATTCTCCAATAAACATCTAACGAGCATTGAACTTATCTTATAAAGGTCCGACTTGAATTGAATAAATTTTGACGTCTATAAATAGAATTTAATTTTGATGAATCGCTACTTAAAGTAGAAGATTAAGAAAAAAAATGAAAAGAAAGTTAGACTAACAATCAAAGTTGAATCATGCTTTAAATATCATCAAAAGACGGAGTGGGATGAATACAATTTCTTTGCTATTGATTAGAATCTCAAGTTCGAAAGCTACCAATAATGACAAAGAAAAAACAATTTTCCCTTTAGTAACTTATATACAATATAATTTAAATTAATCGAATCGATAAATTTTAAACTCCAAATAAATAACCCAAAAATAAACAAATCATACTTCAACTCAAAGCCAGGGGCGGCTCTACCCTTTCGAAATAAAGACGGTCGCCTTAAGCTTCCAAATTTGAGAGGCCTCATTTTTTTTTTTAGTAATAATGCTTTACAGATTTTTTTTTAAAATATTAACTACTATTTATGGAAAAATAAATTTTTTTATATAAAAAGAATTTAGAAGGAGTTTGATATATCTAGTTCGGAGTGCTATGTCTGAAGAAATTAATGTATTGACCATATTATTAACTAAAAAAAATATTAGAAGAAATCGATTATATAATTTTGAAAGTAGACTTTATAAAAATAATTAATTTTTCTTAAAAACTTAAGATTTCCGTTTAATTTTGACCTCAGGCCACGAATTTTCTTGAGCCGCCCCTGTTC
Organism: Capsicum annuum; assembly: GCF_002878395.1. Taxonomy (NCBI): domain Eukaryota; kingdom Viridiplantae; phylum Streptophyta; class Magnoliopsida; order Solanales; family Solanaceae; genus Capsicum; species Capsicum annuum. The sequence continues at coordinate 209,381,934 of NC_061117.1, forward strand.
AAAGCGTGTCTTATATATGTGTCATTATATACGTGTTGGAATGGACAGTTTTTGCAAATAAATTACAAACAACGAGTTGTTATTAATAGTGACCTTTATTTCTATAATTAATCACTAATATTCTTTGCTTTCTTAAGCCTTTTTTTAATTTCAAGTTTAGCCTATTATTCCGATACTTGCGCAGATCTAATCAACATCTTAGCTAAGATAATAAATTTTATTCATTCACTTATTGATTATAAACCTACCTATATCTTAAAAGTCAACTGTTTACAACATGCTTTTATTTCTTCCCTTTCTTTAATATTGAAGATTTGCAACAGATTTTAGAAAAAGGCAAAAATAACAAACAAATTTGAAGAAAGAGACAGGCAGCCCGGTGCACTAAAGCTACCGCTATGCGCGGTGTCCGGGGAAGGGTCCCACCACAAGGGTGTATCGTACGCAGCCTTACCTTGCATTTCTGTCAGAGGCTGTTTCCAAGGCTTAAACCCGTGACCTCCTGGTCACATGACAACAACTTTACCAGTTACTCCAAGGCTCCCCTTCCGAAGAAAGAGACAGAGAAATAAATAAAAAGTTTAGCACTTTTTTTTTTTTTTATATATATATATGAACAGTTTATAAGTTTGACAAGATTAACTTCGAGAAATTTATATAGGAAAAGAAAGGGTAAAATTTCATAAGTAGCTATGTGAGTGCCCTTAATGTAGTGAGATTTTTTTTTCTGTATAGTGTAGAAATATTTTCCTTTTAATTTGCAGTGAAATATATTGTATTTGTACGCATATAACATCTAATTTTAATTGGAATCTCGTGAATACAACATCATGTTTGAATTGTATATATGTGGATGCGTTTTCAAAGCAGAAGTAAGATACATGTATATCTAGGTGAAACATCAACGGCGTGTGTAGTCAATTGGACCATATGCTGAGTTGATTCGAAATTTAAGTTTTATGGGTTCGACATTTGAGATTTTTAGCATGAATTACTATATTTTTTAAGTTGTGAGTTCATAAATATCTACTAGTTATTGTATTTTCAATATATTTAATTTATGTTCTACATCAAAAGTTTCGTTTTCAAATAAATCCGATAATAATGAGATCATATGTATGTTTTTTCAAACTGTATATACAGGCCAACATGTATGAGAGGCCAAATGTATGTAAATACGTGCGTATTTCAAATATGTTTTGTTGTATCTTTAGAAAGAATTCTCGTTGTTATGGCTTTTAGATACACAAATATATGTATCTAGCTAGTGTATCTACAATAAAATACATAATATGGTTATGTTTTTCAATTTTAAAAGTATCACTATAAAAAATAATAGCAGAACGAAAGCGTAATTTTCTTTAAGAAAATAAAAAATACGTGTGAGGCGCAGTCATGAACATATTAATTAGTTAGTCAAAAGAGAAGAAATTGCGAACCTGCATAGTATTTGAATAAATATTAGGTTTGTTGAATAGTACAAATTAATGGTTAAAAAGTATTTAGAAATTAACAGTCGTTTTTGGATTAGTAGCTTGATGAACCATCAAAGGATGTGGTGCAGCGGATGTGGCTGCTTCTCTCTTAACCAAAGGTTTCGGGTTTGAGCTCTGGATATGAAAAAATCTTTAATAGGGAGCGCTTCTCCCCGAATGGGGTCCTACGCGGTGCGAATCCGAATTAATCGGACTCCAATGCAGGTACCGAATACCGGATGAGAAATGAAAAAAAAAAGTAGCTTGATCAAACGCTCTTGGAATTAGCATGAGATTTTGATTTTTCGACGTATAAAATCATTACATGATTATTTGCATACTAGATATCAAGGAGTTCGTTTTAGTATATATTATTTTTTTGGTCTCAATTTATGTGGCACAAATAAAATTTAGATAATTAATTATATTTTTAATCTATTTTTAATTATTTTAAGTTGTTAACTATTATACTTTATAATACTTTTAACATAATTTTTAAATAATATATGTTTCTCTCTTTGTCCAAACTTTTACGGCGTTGATAGTCAATTCTATTTTTAAAATAACTTAAGTTTTTAACTATTGTGATTTTCAATATTTTTTTTTCTATTTCAATTTAAGTGACACTGATATCATTTCAAGACAGCCAAATACTTTATACTTTTAAATTTTTCAAGTTGTTAATTATTGTGATTTATAATATTTTTTACGTATTTTTTTGAAGTATACAACAAATTAAATATTTTTAGATATTTTAAGTTGTTAACAATTGTAGTTTTATAATAATTTTTAAATAATATATGTTACTGTCTTTATCCAAATCTTGAAGATTTATTGCTTTTGATGTACACGTACTGTTGATTCTTGTCTATTTCTTGTAGAGTTATTTGCTTTTGACGTACGTCGATTATTTTCACTTCTTTTTGTTTTCCTTAGCATAGTGGTACAACTCCTAACTTCATTACTGATTCAACCGTTATTAACATTGTATCTTAGTAGTATTACCTTTATTCTTAGCCTTACCTATTTGTGCGTCTTCTTATTTTCTTCTCTTATTGAATAGTGAAGTGGTAGTTGATGGTAAACTAGAGTCATGTCATATGTCGAGATCGATGGTAGACTAGAGTCATGTTATATGTCGAGATCGAAGTTGGGTTTGGGGTCGAGATCAGGGTTAGGGTGTGTTTGGGGTCTGGATTTGGTGCTGGGGTAGGGTTGAGGTCGGGGTTGGGTGCGAGAGGTAGTAGGGTTAAGAGGGATCAGGAAGCCTCAAGGTTGAAAATTGGATATTGGAGCATAGAGGCTCTTCAAGTAAGTCCATAGAGTTTGGGATTATTTCGTTTCTTTTCTCGATTGTAAATAATCAAGATTTCCATAAATAAATTAAATAATTGGAATTTCCAAAAATAAATAATGTAATAGCAATTACATGTTATTTAAGTTTTTAAGAAAGAGAATTTTATAAATTAACTTTTAATTTAATTAAATAATAATTGAAAGAAGAAAAGGTAAAAAAATAATTTCGTCTACTGCATAACTTTTTATGAAGGACAAAAAGTTCAAACACACACTTCACCCTCTCTCACCATCTCAAGTGAGTGAAATACATCAACAATGAGGGAATTGAAAGAAAAGGGGATCTCTCACCATCTCAAGTGAGTGAAATACATCAATTGAGGGAATTGAAAGAAAAGGGGAAGAAGGTGAAGGTACCCGAGGGTGTGTACTGTGGGGAAGCCGAGGGGGTCTCAAATTCAAAGAGTAAAGAACCTATGGTTATGTTGGCTAGGAAGAAGGAGGGGAATTGAAAGAAAAAGGGAAAAAGGTGAAGGAACCCAAGAGTATGTAATGTGGGAAAGCCGAGGGGGTCTCAAATTCAAAAAGTAAAGAGTCTATGTTGGCTAGGAAGAAGGATCTCTTGAAGGAGCATGATGACCAAATACATATGCTTCTCCTAGCCTATGCTTTTACTACTAACTCTTCTTCTATTCCCCTTCTATTTTCTTTGTTTTGTAGGAATTTGAAGATGTTTTTCAAAGAACTTCCACAAGGGCTACCCCACTTCGGGGAATTGTGCATCAAATAGATTTTATGCCGTGCTCTCAATTACCCAACAAACCGGCATATAGAATTAACCCTACGGACACCAAAGAACTACAAAGGCAAGAGTAATTGTGCATCAAATAGATTTTGTGCCGAACTTTCAATTGCCCAACAAACCGACATATAGAAGTAACCCTACGGACATCAAAGAACTACAAAGTCAAGTTGAAGAACTTCTCGACAAAGGATACATAAAGAAAACCATGAGTCCATGTGCGGTTCCGGTCCTGTTGGTGCCAAACAAAGATGAAACATGGAGAATGTGTGTGGATTGTCGGGTCATTAATAAGATTACGGTAAATATTGTCATCCCATTCCTCGATTAGATGATATGCTTCATGAATTGAATGACTCTTGTGTGTTCTAAAAAATTCATCTTAGGAGTGGCTATCACAAAATTAGAATGCAATCGGGTGATAAATGGAAAACCACCTTCAAGACTAAGTTTGGTCTCTATGAATGGATGGTTATGCCATTCGGCCTCACTAATGCTCCTAGTACTTTCATGGGGTTAATGAATCATGTGATGAAATTGTTCATTGAAAAGTTTGTTGTTGTGTACTTTTATGATGTCTTAGTTTATAGCAAATCCCTCGAAGAACATTTGTTGCATTTGCAAAGTGTGTTTGATGTCATTAGAAAGGAAAAGTTATATGCTAATCTTGAGAAATGTTCTTTTGTTGTTACTGTCATTTGGGTCTTAGAATTTGATACATCCTTTGGTTCTCTTGATTTGTATGTATTTATGTCAAGATATCTATCCTTTTCTTTATGTTATGTTGAGTTTTGATTTTTGTTTATAGATATAAATATAGATATAGAGAGATTATACGTTTAACTTCACATAGTAATATTGTTATTTATAAAAGTAAGGATCAATTTTAGTTACTAACATGTTACATATTTACTTGCAATGCATTATCTTAAATGTTGTTGTAAAAACTTTATTTACTAGTATAAAAATATGAGTTGTTTAATTTGGAGTTCTAAAATATTTTTAATAATACTAGTTAAGGGCCCGCGCCCCGCGCGTGTACCTCGCTTTAATGTGTTCAATTTTATAAAATTACTTCGATATTATAAAAGAAATATGTCTTGATAAATAAGTTAGATAAATTGACGATTTCTTAAATACGAAAAACACTTAAATAGAAAATTAATATATTCATACAAAATCATATAAAAGTATTAAAAACCATTTTGATCTAAACTAAGAAAATCTACCAAGGCTATAGAATGATTAAAAAAAAAGCTTTAAAAACTTTTTCGAAATGACATATAAAATAATTCATATGTCGTTAGAAAGTGTTATATCGAGAACAATGAATTAATATTTTTACTATTATAATATAAAATAATATGTTATTTAAAGTGTTCCTATTAGACACTTTGAATTTTGAAAAATTATTTTTTTACTTATTTTCACATGTCTCTTAAATGTTTGTGTTAAAACACATTAAAATGTAGCAATATGAACAATTTATTAAGTGTTCAGGTGTCCGATTGAAATAAATCATAATTCGAATGTTTAAATAAAATTTATCGACAAATCTAAAGAATCGTAAACCTATTTCGTCAATATATTATAGTATTGTATCTCCTCTAACATCTTTGTATGCTATCTCAATCATATCTACCGATTTATTTAGTTTAACTTAAGGTTCTAGTTTCATTGCAACATGATCAAGAGAAGAGAGAGGCATTAGTACTCGAAAAAAATAACAACATAAAACTTAACCTTTTAGGATGAAGATCACTATAAGTGATTGTGCAAGATGCAATCATAGTTGCTACTAAGAAGTAGTAAATAGGGGCAATATTAAGAATACTCTCTCCATTTTTAAATTTTAAAATTTAAATAAATTTATTTTTGATCGTAATTTTATCATATATCTTTTAAATATTTTGAATTGTCAATAATTAAAATATCTCAATCAATTTAAGAAATTACTCATGTATTAAGCTTTAACGATCCGAGACTACCCCTACTGGTCACATGGTGCTTGAAACCACAAGTGATCCCAACCTAACCCATGAACTGACATACTGTTAAGCAAATGAATTATAACATAATAAATAGTTATTCTACTGTACGGAAATATAATCATATTGAAAATCTAAAATAGATACAATACTAATAAAGCTTTGCTAGCTGATAAATCTGAAGGATGAAACTGAAATTACATGAATGACTCTGACTGACATCTATGAAGCCTCTACTATACTGGCTATAGATAGCTGGGACATGCCTCAAACTACCACTAATCAATACACATGAAAATAAATGAACTGTACATAAACTAAAACTGTCTGGAGTTCCCTAAGTAGGAGAACTCATCACCTGCTGGCTGGAACCTGCAACTGTTTGATCATGATGCGTAGGCTATAACTGATACCTACATGATGAGACAATGTAGCACATAAATATATATGTGGATCAGTACTTCTGGAATGTACTGAGTATGAAGGAGTGAATGCAATAAGTAAAACTGTATTCATACGTAATCGTAAAACATGCATGCTAAGTGTAAGTAGACTCACCAATAGGCTGGAATAAACTGAAAACTAAAATATCTTAAAGCATGAGTGACAAACATTTTCTAATAAGATGGTCAATCTCCACACTTAGTTTCTGTAAACTTTACTTTAATAATATAAGCATAACTGAGGCTAGATATGATAAAACATGGATACTATATGAATACTGGGTCTAAAACTATGTGATAGAGACTGAAATAAATCGAGCATCTAAATATACACTCACATTGAGCATGATGCATAAACACACTAAATTATCTGACTAACTGAATGACTAATAGTTGAATACTGGTCTTGTAAAATTGAATTGTACTTAGTCTGAATAACTGGACTGAAATTGTAGAGTATTATACATATGAGGTAAGGACTGATTGAGTAACATGAGGTAACTGAGCATGAATTCATGAAAAATTGTATTATTTGAGAATCCAAGACCAAACGTATAACATGATTCTAAAATAGTTTGTAAACTGAGGTACTGAAATATTGATAACTGAATAACTGATAATTGTATGCTATGGTCAAGTAAACCTGAAATTGAACTGAGTTACTGATTTGATTACTGGACTGAGACTGTAACTAGGACGGTAAGTGAGACTGTAACTGAGCTCATATTGGAACTGAATACTGAGTTATGATAACTGAGTAACTGATAGCTGCGATTACTGATAACTGAGTTATTGATAACTGGATGACTGTATCTGACATTCCTGATTCTGTAGAACTGAACTGAGTTCTATTCTGAGTTCTGAGACTGAAACTTAATTACTGAAACTGCAACTGTGGAAGTGGTCATCTAACGACATGCCACAATCTGAGCTAATTGGGGTTCAACTTCTAACCCTAGTTGGAGGAGTGTTAGTACCGTGCCACGGGTACTAACGCTGGTTATGTGGATCCACTAAACTGGTATATTGTATTATCCCGAAGGACTAAGGGTGTCAAGCCTGAACTGACGGGTGACCTCTGCGAGAAAGTCAAGCCTAAACTGATGGGTGACTTATCATATCCTACGTTGGTTACGTAGTTCTGGAGTACAGGGACTATTACTAACGACTCTACCTATCTAACGGGGAAGCTGTCATCCCTACACTCGCTCAATGCTGAATCCTACTCCCAACTGAATAGACACTGAATTGATTTCTAGATTGTACTAGGCTTGACTGAACTATTACTGATCGTGTTGTCTAACTGAACTGAGTTCACTGGGTTCCGTTGACTGACGGAATACTACTGAGTTCTGTTAACTGAATGGGTTTACTGGAGGTCTGAACTGAATACTGAACTGAAACTATAATTGATTACTGAGTGCTACTGTTCGTGACACTACTGAGACCGTTCTATAACTACTATAGCTCTAGGTAAACAGCTAGATTTTCGGGTATTGAATACTCCCAGGACTCGATAGTATGAAATGTAAAGTATAGCATGATCTTGAAAAGCATAGCCATAGTCAATTGTTCACAATTCATTCACTGAGAAATTTTATCAAACACTTGGAGGTTATGGACTTGTACATGAATGAGAGCACATGGTAACGTGTCATGATTACCCTATTCAATTCACATGGGTATTCTATCAAGCACGTGGAGATTAATACTTTAAGATAGGGAAATTCGCTAAACATATAGGGATCATGAACTTGGACATGGGAATATCTTAAACATGGGAGTATAGCATGATCAAATAACTAAGATCATGAATTGGGAAATTCACATGTAATTCGCTTGAAATAAGACATGACTGTTTCATCAAAACATGTAAAATTCATAACTTGAATGTAAGAATGTCTTAAACATGAAGGAACAATAGAGTTATATGGCAAAGTTCATAGCTTGGGGATTCATCTTGAAATTGACTTAACATGATATGAGAATTTCATCAAACATATGGAAAACATGAATTTAAAACATGAGAATATTGTTAAATATCATGAATTTAGGATCTATCATGGAATTTACTTGAATAAAGCATAGGAAATTCAAATTCGTAGTATGAGAAATTTAAAATCTTTCATGGAATCACACATGGGCTGAGTTGAATTAAAAACATCATGAAAACATGAAATTCAATCTTTCTTGAGCATACAAAATACCATAGAAATGGAAAATTCATTCTTTAATTCAAAGAATAGAGTTTTTGGGCTTCATGGGTGAAAGAGGACCCATGGATGAACTCCCACATACCTTAAAACTTTAATCTTGAAGGAGAAACACAATCTTGAAAGCCTTCTTCAATTAGGAAACTTGAGTTCTTGCTTTTCTTGAAGAAAAATTGATGAAGTTCTTAGTGTTCTTGAGGAGGCTAGGGTTTTTGTTTGAGAGAAAAGATGAATAATTGAGTGTATATTGCTTTTGGAGGCTGAAATTAAGTGTTATGGGCGGATTTGGGTGAGGAAAAGTGACCAAAGTACCCCTAGACCCTTTAAAAACTGAATTAGCGTGTGAAACAGTTCCGTAACACGCAGCCAACGCGTCGCGTCGCTATCGCGTCGGCTTACTACCTCACACGAAAAATGCCATAACTTTTCGCTCGGGTATCGGATTTTGGCGAAATTAGTATCGTTGTAAAGCTAATTCAATTATCTACAATTTGGTGGGTCTTGAGATGTAAAATTATACGTATATAAAAAGTTATATACATTTAAAATAGACCCTTGTAGAATCGAATATCAAACTTTAGACGAATCAAAAGCTCTAAGCTCAATTTTGTTCTAAGTTATTCTTATGAACAACTTTCACCTCGAAAGCAATTCAAACATGAGGATAAAGATCATGAAACTTATATTTGCATGGGAATCATTTAAATCATAGCTTATACACGTAGGAACGACGGTTCAAAGACTAGCCCAAAAATGCAGGGTATTACATTATCTCCCCTTTGGAAACATTCATCCTCAAATGAGACTAGTTAGACTGAGAGTAGTGTACGAAGGTAATTGAGATCATATTATGAACATGAATGACTTGAAACATGATAGCATAACTGATTCTGAAACCTGATACATAAACTGAATTGATTTCTTGAATACATGCAATGACGTGAGAATGATTGTAAGGATGGGATAGAAACGAGAGAGTCAACTAATGAGTAACTATTACTTCAAGCTAGATCCTATTTTGTGAAGAAAAATGAAAGGTTTAGGATATGAATACTCGGGGTATTACAATACATCTCCCCTTTGGAATACTTCGTCCCTTGAATGATACTGTCTTGGCTGAAATACTAAGGAAGGACTGAGATGATGCACGAAAAACTTATGGACTGAATCATTACTGGATATCTGGGATCTGAAACTGATGCATATGCATAAACTGTTCTGAATTTGAAATTTGCATGAACGTGAATTACCTTATGAATAGGAAAGATGGAAAACCATAGGAACTTGTCTGGCTGGCTGCTAGACTGGATACTAAAAGATTATACTCACTATACATTCCACTTGTACACCAACATGGCATTAAGCCTATATTCATAACTACCCATGAAATTGTAGGCAAACCACCACAAAAGAATCTTTCTCATTTTCTCTAAACCTCTATCCTTAAAACTTTCATGCACTAGCCCAAGAAAACACACATAGAATTTCAACTAATCATGACATAAGGAAAGGTCACTGAAACTTAGAACATGAGGACCTAAAACATGAAAGAATAACTTTGACACTCAACTGAAACCTGAGGAATAAAGTATCAATGACATGAATTCGTTAGAGAGGTCTGAACTGAGGACATACATGGCATAAACTAAATTTCGCTGATCATTAATAGTGTAGCATGAGTATTTGGTTCTGAACATACTATAAAACATGAGTAGATGAGTCATGAGCTGCATGACCTGAGTTTGGGGTTCATGATTTCATGGAACATGATTCGTACTGCTGAGTGAACTAAAACTCCTCATACTAGAAACTAAAAGCGTACATGGGTTTTTTATAAAGTGCATGGATATAAGCTGTGGTGATGGAGCTGACATGTTAGGCATGAGTAGATATCGTGATGACTGAAAAACTTTGCACTAAAATAAGAATAGGTTATGAATCGTCCTCCCTTACTATTTTTCTACACATACTGGCACTACTACTAGAATCTGAGAGCCTGACTTGGTTACTTGTTCTATCATCTCCCCCTGAACTTTAAGCCACCATCTTAAGTGTGTGACCAATTTACTAAACTCTAAACTGAACTGCAACTACTTTACTCTAGAGTCTGGGGCATAATAATACACATGAATGATAAACTTATCCACACCATCATACTTAATCTCGAATCAACAAACTTAAATTCTTGTATGCATTGTTCAAGCCTACTGATTTACCTTTGGTATAACTATCCCATAAATACATAATCTGTTTAATCTGGATAACACTATCCTAACTCTACTATTGCTAAAGCTCTGGGTTTATGATTCTAACTCTAGATCATATGTTATTATAGGATTTTGATAAGGGATCTGAAAGCACACTTGAATTTGGCTTAATGGACGATTTTCATAAATATGAATGAAATATTTCAAAATTTAAGACATAAGGGCACTGATGGGATACTTTTTGATCCAACATGCAATCGCAAAATTGTCTGTGGGGATTGGCTGAGGAAACACTGTCTGTAAGGACTTAAGCTTCACCATTTTTGTCTCCTCAAAACTAAGGTAAAGTTAGTATGAATAGTGCAAGATGAGGATCTACATAAATTTCTTAGATAATACTTCTACTGGACGATCTAAGACTTGAAAGAAGGGAAACATTTCCTAAATGCCTTGTAGCCTCTTAAAAAAAATACAGACGTCTCCGTACCGTTCTGAATTTTTTTTACCGAAGCTCTAGAGCCCCAAATTTTATTCTGAAAAGTGCTACGAGATGCTACATGAATTTACCACTTAAATTTTCAACACCAGATAAGTCATATCTAATCCATCCAACACGCAAGCTCTCCCTGAGATACCTGACTTGATTTCTAACCTAGACTATCCCATGGAGAATCTACATTTGATCATATTTAAGCCATCACACCACTTATAAGTCACATAACTTAGATATCCGCATGAACTCAATCAAGACTATTAAATTCATTCTATAAAGTTAGCTTCTGCATTTCATAAACACTATTCTTTTCACCTCAAGATTACCCTTGATTCAAGCTTAGAATTTACTACTATACGTAGATGACAACATAACCTCTCACTCAGTAGATAAATTTGCACTATTAGTAATAAAGATCCCACAGAATTATAGCCTACAACACACTCTTCTCCACAACATTGTTAATATCCATCTAATCATCATACCTTAATTACTTAACAAGCAATATCCATCAAGTATCACCCAAGGAAAGACCAATCATGTCATTTAATAATTCATTTATTCTCCCATTCAAGATCATTCTTAATTATTTTATGAATATAACTAAGCCATTTGATTTTGCATTTCTATCATCATGAGGATTACTACCCTATAAGAGAGTCATACATCGGTTAACTCTACAGGACATGTAAATGCATAATTCAGCCACAAGGTCGAGTCAACAATAATTTATCTTCTCAAGATTTTTCCTAATGCACAAATCCACAGCTAAAACTTATGCTCAAGCAATCACTAACTCAACATTTTTCACACGTCAAACACTTCATTATTTTTCCAAACATTAAGAATTCGTTCAAATAAAGAACTCAAAGATAATGTCACTTAGCTAGTCATCACAAGGAACCTATTATAATTTCAATAACAAAAATGCGCAAAAATTCTAAATATAGTCTCAATGATCGGACCACACCAAACTCCCCACATAATATCAAATAATTGAACCACATAAGGATCCATCCACTAATCATTAACAAGAAAATGAAAGAAAACACATATAACCTCATTTTTTTTATTCATGTCACTGTTTCACCATCTTTTCTTGACATCGTGTTCTCATATCATCCTCTTAATTCTCATACCATCAATTTTATCAATATAATAGTACCAAAAATAAGTAAGCACCATAGAATTACTAGCTTCACACAACAAAAATTAAATAATCTCATCACGATTATCAACAAAAACAACTTCATCAATTTTCATCACTGAAATTCAAATAAAAATAATTCACGACAATGACAATAATATAGCAACCCAATTTTAGCCACATATCAAATGATAAATTCACTACTTTCACAAGTCTTTACCTATTAATAATAACCTTTAGCCTTATTAACAGATCCAATTGAAATATTCTAAATTTCTATTCAAAATTACAAAGGTACCAATTGGAATCAACTACATTTCAATTGGGCACTGTTAAGATACTAGTTAGAATTGTCTAGATACCAATTAGATCCAACCCAATAGTCAAAGATTAGGACGGAATGATGGATAAAAAGAAAGAAAAACAACTTCTACATGCCTCATAGCTTTTCGAAGATTGGGTGTGGGGCCCTACACACCAATCTACGGAACTTTACTTGACATTGCTCTTATATCTGTGGGACCGGTGAACCTAAGGATCTGATACCAACTATCACGACTCAAACTACTGGACCGTGTATGCACCAACGCTACTCTAAGTAGCTAGGAGAACCCTTACTACACAACTAAAAATATGCAGAAGACTTCTGTTTTTAAGAAAATACCGAATTAAATATAATAAAGTAATTAAAATACTAATAAATAAACTTTTTCAAAAACTTCTTACGAATGTACGTCACTATCCCAAGACTTGGCCAGACATGTACAAGAGCTATCTACTACAATATAGACTGACAATAAAATAAATAATACAAAGACTCTAACATCTGCTCTGAAGAAAGTGCAAAAGTTAGTGCTGAATATCGTCATCCTTCTAGTAACTGCAATTAACCTGCATCCAGTCTACATTCCTTGAAATGTAGAAGAGTAGGGTCAGTACAACCACAAGTATGGTAGGCATCGTTGGCCGGCCGTGTTAGTTCATACAATCATAAAATAGAATTAACAAAAATAAATCATGACATCTTGAATGGAATATAATTCAACTAAAGTTGTAATAATATTATCACTTTACCTATATAACTTACTCCATCCAACTACTCTTCGAACTCCATCAATATTATATTCACTACTAACATACTCTAGCCTCATTAATTCACACAATCAACCACAATCCAATGCAAATACATCACTATTCCTCTTTTTTCGCCTTATCTTTTTCATTACTCATATTCATAGAAACAAACCCATAATCATAGACAACCCACACCAAACTCTCAGGCTAATAACCAAATGCTCTCTTATAATATTAAAGAATGATAACTAGTCATTCTGGTAAGCTATGATTAAAACACGTATAAATGAAGAAAGTCAACCAACATATAAGTAAGTACAAAGTTTTACTTTTTCAAATACATATCACACAATCAAATACCCAATGAATCAACAATGCAACAATAACAGATTAAACAACGGTCACAAATAAGCGACATATCCATCAAGCAAATCAACCATCCTGTAAACATCCACATACTCAACATAAATATGCACACACATTTTATGAGACTTATTTTTGCCCAAATAGTCATGACCTGCAGGGAACAATCTATGTTCATGCACCATACCGGCGTGGTACCTGATCCAACATATACATATCCGTAGCGGCGTGGTACTCGATCCAACATGTACATATACGTACCAGCGTGGTACCCGATCCATCATATACATATCCATACCGGCGTGGTACCCGATCCAACATATACATATCCATACCGGCGTGGTACCCGATCCAACATATACATATCCGTACCAGCGTGGTACCCGATCCAACATAAACAAGTATCATCAATATCAAATTTACACAACTTTACAACATACAACAATGTACCAAGTTTACAAGTACACTTAAAATAATAAGACAATTCCATCATGTAAATTTTCAACAATCATTTATACACGCATCAACAATTTCAAGCATATACGAATACCAATCAACAAGTATTCATAGCATTACTTTAAGAAGTTATTATTATCAAACAAGTCACTCACAGGCACAATTAAATAAACCAATATTATCACTAATTTAGCCTCTCATGGGCGTCCAATAGATATATTATTTTTATCAATATCAAAACAAGAATATCATAAAATAAATCACAATTTAATTCTTACGCATACAAGTCACTATCGGAGCCTTAATTACTCATTTATTATTAAAAATATCATAATCTTCTTAAATACCGCAACTTGAGTTTTAATATCACCACCTATAACTAGCACATTCACGCGTATCATTATCCTCTACTGCTTTCCACATAATGCAATCATCACACTAATTCAAGTCACCTATCCCTTAAATATTATTATGCTCATCAATATTCGATCTTAGCATAATTCTCCTCATCATATTATTGCAAAATACATACAACCTAATACCATTACAACTCAATTAGGTTTATCACTAAAATGACTAAAAAGAATATCATGTTCATATACTACATTTACACAATCTCCTTCCGGTCACATAACACATAATGTCATAAATATCACATAATTAATCAATAATATAGTTTTCGGGATTAAAGTTAAGTTCTCGTGTCTTTATCCACCCCAACTCCATGCCCGCAGGCCTAGACATGCTTTCTCTCATCAATTCTAAATTATAAAAATATAAAATAACACAATTTTCTACTCATTAAACCTAGCCTACCTGGACGCCAAGCTTTTGGAAGAAACAAACTGCAACAAAGATGCTCTTTCCTTTCCTTCATGCCTTGGAATAATCAATCATCTAAAAATCAAGCAATTATAAGAGTAATTAAATAATTACTCTTCAAACAAATATCTTGGGGATTCAAACCCACTAATTCTACCCTTGATTCGAGGTCTAGATCATCCCTCAAGTTCAATTAATCATTAATTAGCTCTTTCAAACTTAACCCATCTCCATTAATGGAGTTTTTATGCTAAAGGTCTCATCTTTACGGAATTCAAGGTTCCTAACTATCAAAATTCATAATCTAGTTTATGAAATTCATGTTAGGAATCTTTAATTTATAGTTTAGAATCAGCTCTAAATCATATTAAAAATACCCTTGAGTATTCCCAAAAGAATTTCACCATTAAAGCTCTTTTTAAGGATTCTAAGATGTTAAAGAATTAAAGATGAAGAAAATAATGGAAAAACTTACCTCAAAATAGGAATTTCACCTTAAGCCTTGGGAAATCACCTCTCTAGGGCTGAGGAATGAAATTTGGGGTTTTTATACCTTAGATATGGCTGAAGCTGATTTAAATATCATCAGAATTTTCACTGCAGTGAAATCCCATTTCAGCTCGGACAGTACTCACCTAAACAACCATAATGTTTTACTTTGAATTCGGATTGAGGAACGGTTTGTTGCGTTGGAAAAAAGACTCATAGATCTTTGATTTGGTAGGTAGTGAGACCCCTAACTCCGTATATTATAGGAGATATGGTCCTTTGAAGTTAGCCCTAATAGAAACCCATATCAAAACTGTATCGGAAAGAAAGTTATAGACTTAACTATGTGTTAGGGATATTGTACGACCTTAATTCATCCTAAAAGAACTTTAAAACTAAAGTATTGATATTAGAACTCATGAATAATTAAATTCATCGAGATTGAGTCTATCTAAACACATCCGAAGACTAAAATCTTCGTCGAAAAGTTTGAGATGACGTAATAAATAAAATATTGGCTATTTTGAACCCAAGTTATTACTGAGGAATGAAAATTAAGAATTTTCATGAATTTATTATGAATTATTTAGTAACAACAAAATGTGTCGTTATAGTTAATCGACACAAAGTCTTAATCATACACTACACATGAATCGTCCTTCACTTGCTCAAGAATATTAAAAAATTAATAATGAATCATATATACTTGGTCATATATTGTTTGAAGAAGATAAGAATATCTAATAACTTTATAAAACCAACAAACATGATTGATGAGGAAAACTAATTGTACTTCATCAAAATAATTCTATAATTGATCAAATTCCAAACTTCCAAACCTATTTTATTTTTTAAAATAATATACACATAAAAAATGACAACAAAAAGCAACAAAATCTAGGCCTCATTGGAGCTAATCTGATAAAAAAAAACAAAAACACTACATAACAAGTACATTTTGTTTTTTTTTTGACATATTGATCAAGAGTTTAAGGGGAAAAAATACCATAAATAAAAGTTACCATAAATTTAGTAATTTAACTATAATAAGAAAACTTCTCCATTTAATGTTGAATATATTTATTATAGTTAATGTGCAATATTTTAATAATTTAATTGAAAAAAAGGTGAAAAAACGATTTTATCTAAAGCGGTGACTTTTAATGAAGGGCAAAAATATTGATTATATATTATATAGATTATATAGATATAAATATAGATTATAGATTATAAATACATATTTCTTCTTTCTTTCTTTTATTTAAATTTTGTATCTTTTATTTTTTATAATCTTTATATTATTTTAATTGATATTAAAATCATAAAATTCAGTATTAAAAATTTTTTTTTGGCCTCAAGTATTTGGGTGTTTAAATCAAATATTTTGCTAGTTTCATCCTTGAGCCATTCCTGTTGGCCGTTCTATCACGATTCTCTCATATGAGATTTTTGAGAAAGAAGAAATATAAACTATAAAGTCTTTTTTTTTTTAAACTTCAGGAAAACCCGCAGCCGCTACAACTTCTTCCCTTCGGGTGAGCACTTTGTGCGCACTGGGTAAACCCCTCACTGTGCAATCGCTCGTAAACCACACAGGAGATGTAAATTGCATTAGGTAAATCCCGTGCAACGAGCTAGATTGAGTAGGCATTAGGGGGGATCGATACCTCGACCTCCGCTTTGGAAGTCACCCCTCAAATCAACTCAACCACACCCGAAGGTGCACTATAAAGTCAATAAAGATCAATTAAAATAAAATGACGGAAGTGGTAATTAACTTTAAAAATTCTAAAGTTCAAGCAACCCGTCAAGATTTAATAATTTGGCTCGTGGAACGTCTGATAATTAAATATAATGACCCATTACATACTTTAATGGTTACTGAGACTTATAAATGTAAAGAAAACTTAATTAATGTGAGGGGTAGAAGGTTGTTATGCTCCAGCTATTTTTTAATAAATAAAAAACATCCAATTAAAATAATTAAAGGATTGCTCTTCTTTTCTTTTTGCAATATTTGTTAACAACCAGATTATTGGATGAAATTATATTATTCAGAATGATTAAGCTCACAAATTTAGGTGAGAATTGTAAACTAATTAACTGTAGTTTAGTGATAAGAGTGTTGTGACAAAATGTGTCATGCACTCATTAGGCTGATGCAAATAACAGGTGCAAATAAGTTTTTATCATGAATTTATCGATTTAAGATGCATTTTTCACGTCATTCTACTTGATTAATTTTGTAACCTAAATTTAGAAGTTTAATATAATTTGAACATTTATTTGAAAAAATTATTAAAAAAAATAAATCAATTTCAACATCAAAATCAAAACTTTGATGTAAGATATGAAGCTCTTCAAGGCAAAGATAGAGACAGAAGGTTGTAGCTCGAGACAAAAAATACGTTGAAAATTAGGTATATTATGTAAATAGTTGAATTTGAATCTTTCTCATTCGATTTTCTAACTTCCTTTATATCTTGAAGATGATAATAAACTTTTAAGAATATCTTTGTTAAACAAGTATTTAAATGTATATCCCAAAATTAAAGTACCAGATAAAGACAAAAATGTGGTTTAACAACAAACTATTCTTTGATGTTGGAAGTGAAAGCATAAAATATTTGTGTGGCTATGTTAAATCAACAAATAGATGAGATTCACTAGAGCTTCATTCCATTATTATAAATTAACAAGTTATTCTTCTAATTATTTTTTTAAGTATAAAATATTTGTGCCTAAGTTTCATTTAACAAATAGATGAGATTCATTAGAGCTTTCATCATGATAAATTAACAAGTTATTCTTCTAATTATTTTTTTAAGCATAAAATATTTGTGGCCAAGTTTAATTAACAAATACATGAGATTCAATAGATCTTTCATTATGGTAAATTAACAAGTTATTCTTTTAAACTATTTTTTTAAGTCGAATTAATTAATAATTTGTTGGCTAAAAGTCAGAAAGACCGGTTCTTGCTCCGCTTAATACTCCCAAGGAGATAAAGGACGTCAAATTATAATTGGTAATTATTAATTAATTTTTCATAATTATTGGCTAATTATTTTTTAATAATATTGAATTATTGTTCAAAGAGAAGAATGGATGAGGTGAAGGATTTGATCTGCTCCTTTTAATTATGTTAGTATAATTTTATAATATCAAAAAGATTACTTTCAATCTGTCATCAATAGCGATAGTATAATTCGATATGTTCAAGTTTTAGGCTTTTTTTCAAAAAAAAATAAAAATCTATTTTAATATCATGTTTGATATTTGTAATATTGGGGTCTGATTAAATCTGCATTCATATCGAAAACCTTCATTTTGGAAATAAAGAGCTTCTTACAAATGTGAGTCATATTAAATTCGAGTTAGTAGTTTGTACCGAAAAGTTTCATATTGGAGGACAAAGTGCTTCCGACAAACCAAACTAAATCTGGATTCGAAAGAATTCACATTGGGGGATAAAGCCCTTCCTAACAAAAATGAACTAGACTAAATTTTATCTATGTCAAAAACATTTCCTAACAAAGACGACTTTATATTTAGGCATCATATTCAAAACTTTAAATTAGAAATGAAAAAGTACTTACTACTTCACTAAGACCCTTATTCGGGTTATCGACCCTTATTCGGGTTATCTTATGGTATAATAAGTAAATTTCTACCGAAAGGGAAATTGAGCTCTATTCTTATTCCGATATGTTTTTTTTTCCAGTAGAAATATTTGTAGACCTTTGCTTACCCTTGAAAAAGGAATTAATAAAAATAATTTTACTAAGGATGTGTGAATATGATGGAAATGAGAATGTTCATACGATGTGTTGGCATACTAGAAAATATATAAACAAAAATAATGAAGTTATATGGGCAAGATCAAGGTGAGAGTGATCATCATGTTGGACAAAATGAGGAATCGAGACTAAAGTAATGCGGACATGTGATACAGATAGTCTAGCAAAAACGTATGAGGAATCGAGACTAAAGTAATGTGGACATGTGATACAGATAGTCTAGCAAAAACGTATGAGAGGTTGATTGTAGCAGGACTTAAACCAAAACAAGAAATGTAGAAGTTGATTAAATAAGATAAGACACAAAGTTAATTTACTAAAGATATAAACTTAAGATAGAAATGTTTCAGGGTTAAATGCTAATAGATAGAGAGTTAAGAGACTAGTCTCATCTCCTCTCCTCCTTATTACTACTATTATTAGTTATTTATAAGGGTAGCATTTATAAGGGTAGCTCAACGGTAAGACTAAGACTAGTAAAGTGTTTGTTTTAGGCTTTCAAAATTTTGAGGTCCTCAAAAATTTAATCTGAATTTTATGATTTTAATTTACTTAAAATAATATTAAAGATTGTGAAATATAAAAGGTACAAAATTTAAATTTTAAAAAAAAAAAAAAAACTATCTATTTTTTATTAAAAATATTTTAGATTTTTTTATCAAATCTTCATGTTAATAAATAATGTTTTCACAATAATATTCAAGGTAATGCATGACAAACAAATGACTAACATCTTATTAATTAAAATTAATCCTTACTTTTATAAATAATAATATTACTATATGAAGTTAAATGTTTAATGTCTTCTAAAAATACTTCACTAAAAATAACATGTAAGAATCAAAAAGTAACTCTAATTAATAATATTTTTGTTATGTGCATATATATTGAAGACGTCATAGTAGAATTTAATTTTGGGCCACTAATTTTATTGAGACCACTTTAGTTATTTAGTAGTACTACATTTTTTATTCTCCAATATAACTTCCTTTGTGTTTATATCTTTTGTACTGTATAATCAGTTTTCTTTATGCTTTAGTCGAGATGCACGTAGAAGTGAATAAGGTTTGAATACATCATACTTTCTCCTTAAGATGTATTATTGTTGTAGTTAGGGGTGGGCATAAATACCAAAAAACCGAACTACCGAACCGAATTGAATTAATTCAATTTTTTGATTTTGATTTTTGATTTTTTGGTTCGGGTATGATTTCTTTTAAAATAAATTCGGTATTCGATTTGGTTTTTAATTTTTGTATTAAGGTAATTCGGTATTCGGTTAAATCAAAATTTTAATATACTTGTATTTTTTTTAATTTATTGCACACTAATTATATAACATTATAAGTTTATAACTAACCAGTACCCAGCCCAAATATTTTAAGCGGCCCATTAACAATTACCTACTAGGTAGCCTACAACCCACAACCCCACACCCAAAAAAACCAAAATTCCAATAACATTTACAACTTTACAATTTAAATTGCTTCAGCCTTGTAAAGATGATTAACGAAGAAGGAAACAGCAAACTGCGAAGGTAAAAATGATCAACGAACTTTCGAAGGAAATAGCGAACTGCGAAGGGAAGATGACCAGACTAACGTAGAACGGGAACGGCGAACCGGAGACCAGACTAACGAAGAACGGGAACGGCGAAGGTACTTTTCTTTTCAATTTTTTTTGTTTTTCTTCTTCAATTAATTTACTTTAAATGGAAATGGGAATGACGAACGAGAATTTTGAATGATTAATATTTTTCTAAGCTAGAATTTTTATTTGATTGACAATATTTTTCGTTTTTGTATACAACTCTATTGATTTTCTTGTGGTGCGTATTTGTGCTTGGTATATGATACACTGATTACTATCGGATTTTTTGTGCGTATTTGTGCTTCATATCATTTTCTTTTCACCGTTATGTTAACAAATCACAAATTAGAATTCAAAAATGTAAATTACTAAATTCTGTTAGTAACTTAGTTTTCTTTCCCTGATATGCAACAATAATTGGTGAGGATAAAAATATAGTTAAACACACTGACTTAAAACAGGCGAATTAGCTTTAGGCTAGAAAATGTAGTTAATCGAAAGACCGAAATATTATTAAACAGGCCAATTAAATAGACCCAAATCGGAAAAACGAAATGTTTAAATCGAATTTTAACCGAACTGAAAATAGTATAAACCAAATCAAATCAAAATAATTCGGTTTGATTTTTGGTACACAATATCTCATAACCGAACACCGAAAAAAAAAAAAATATTCGAAACCAAACCAAATTCCTAAACGCCCACCCCTAGTTGTAGTAATCAATAAAAATAAATATCACAATTTTTCAGTAAAGTTTGAGACTAGTTACTTGACTTTGACTCTTAACACTATCCAAAAAAAAAAAAAACTAGGAATAAAGAAAAACTGGTCTATATAGCTGTTAATCCAAGTATTTAAATTTAAAATAATAGACAAATATATAATATATGTATATTTTCCTATAAGTAGTATAGAATTTATGTATATCAATTTGTAAACGCAATATATGTTATTCACATATAAATAGTGTGCAAATCAGTTTAAAAAGTGTGAAAACCGTAAAATTTATCGAATATATGTGTAAAGATCCCGAAAATAAAAGGTTCAAATGACAGGAAAAAAGCAGAGATTGGCTAATGGGCCGAAGCGTTACATCTCGTAAAAAATAATCAATATGTCTTCTGATTCAGTACTGGGCTTGATAAATTGGGTCTATAAAGTTGGGAAATGCGAATAATTTTATAAAAATAACATAAATCTCAACCTAATTAGAATCATTTACATTTTCTTCCACTTCCTTAATTACTTTACTCTCTTTTGATTCATATACATAATAAGGTCGACATATACATAGAAACCTTTGTATATGACAAGGCCGACATATACATATATAACAAGGCCGATTCATACACATAACAAGTATGACAAGGCCGAAATATACATAACAAGGTCGACATATACATAACAAAGCCGATTCATATACATAACAGGGCCGACATATACATAGAAGCTATGTATATGTATTTTTAGAGAAAAATGGAATTTTTGATATATGTTTGGAGAGATGAGATTTTTTGTAATAAGTGAATCTTAAGTTGTGAGTTTGTATAATTTTTAGAATAATTTTCTCTATTGATATCTTGTTAATTGAGGCCCTTTCCATCGTACAAATGAAACTTAGAGCGGAAAAAAATTAATCAATAGTAAATACACATTAAAATTGAAAAAAATAATATAAATATACACATTAACTTATTATATTTATATAAATTTCTATAACTATAAAATAATTATAAAAATTCAATTGATTATATATCTTCACTGAATGTTCTAGGGAGTTAATTATGTATCTCGACAGACCCAAAATAAAGGGAGTTAATTATGTATCTTTATAAGGAAAAAATGTATCTCGTTGGATGTATTATGTATCTCAACATATCCAAAATCGAAAAAAATATATCGGGGGCTAGTTATAGATCTTTATGAAGAAAAAATGTATCTTTGTTAGATGTATTATGTATCTCGATAGATCCAAAATAAAAAAAAAATATAGCGGAAGCTAATTATGTATCTTTATAAAGAAAAAAATGTATCTTCATAGGATGTTTTGGGAGCTAATTATGTGTATTTACAAAGAAAAAAATGTATCTTAGTTGAATGTATTATGTATCTCGACAGACTCAAAATCGAAAAAATATATCGAGCTAATTATGTATCTGTATGTACAAAGAAAAAAATATATCTTCGCAGATGTATCGAAAACTAATTATATATCTCGACAGATCCAAAATTGAAATTTGCAGTAATTATGCAAAATATTGATTTTTTTTTGTAATTAAGCTTCAAACTATCGGGATTTATATTGTATGTCCTTAAAATTGTCATCAACTATCACATAGACACTTTGATACAAGAATGACAACGGAAGACACAAAACACACTCCAAATCAGTCCACAATCTTAAGGATCCGAGGACCAAGATGGAGACCATTCTCGGATTCGCTATCAACAAGAAGAATACAAGATACAATGTGTATTTTAACACCAAAACAGCAACAAAAACAAGAACAAGATTAACACAAGATGATAAAAAAGAAGACACAAGATTCGGATTTAACAATAACAACAAAAACACAAGATTACAACACAAACAATAAACAAGATTACAAGAAGGTAAAAGAATAGATAGATAGACCACATGAAGGTATAATTTTAAGAACCCAAGAATGGACAATCTTGGACCCTTAACACTACACACAACAATAAACCTATCTCTTACAAAGACACAAGATCGGAATCCACCTCCCAAGCATCAATGTTTCCAAGCAAACAACAATAAAAGAGAATCCACCCTATTGTTGTATCCTAGTTTCGATTTTGCCTCCAAAGAGAAGAGGGGCTTGTGTTTTCCAATGTCTTAAAGACTTACAACATCATCAATAAACTAAGTCTAAAATCCCTACAATGTTCTATTTATACTAGGTTACAAATAAAATACAAAAAGATCAAAAGGCCCCGTAGAGACTTAGGTGCCCATCAAGTGTAATACGTTGGCTGATTTTTAGTGCACTTAGGTTCCCTTTTGCACTTCAATTGCACACACCAAGTCTCGAACCCAAAATGCACTCCCATAAGTCAATATCCGTGATTATTCCCGTATCACACTTAAACTATAATAGCAACCAGAAAAACATCTCTTTTAAGCGAAAAAGTGTCTCATATACACCCCATATTTGACATGACAAAACATGTGTATTTTGCACAAGTTTAAGCGATTAAAACCTTAGAAAATTATATTTATTTTTCTCGTATTAAAAAAAGCATATCGAGGGTTTATTTGAAATAACCTCTTTATTCCACGATGTAGAGGGTTAGATTACACTTGTAAAATTACATTAGATATGTTATTATTGTTGTTGTCCAATATACCGTAACTCCATCACCGTCCATTCACAAGAGAAAATTTATTTTGTGTCTAACATAGGAATATTAGTCGTATGATCCTTCTCAATATTTGACAAGTGATATTGTGGGCTCATAGTATGTAAACACAATGACTACATGGATCTTGTACTTAATTATAGGCTTCATTTTTTTTCTACTACACAATATTGTCAATGTCGATAATTTGTTTGACAAAGTGATACAAATAACTTTTTTTTTCCCTAAATCAATTCTTTCTTTACTTATGTACAAAGTTAATACAATTTTATTCACTACTATGATCATTAATCTTCGAAAAATAAACACACAAAAACGTTATTAGTAATGTATCCTACATTGAGGCTAGCCATACTAGTTCAGATCATTGTCTATTTGTGTATGATTATATATAGTAGTCTCAAATTTACCTTTTCCATTGATAAAAATTATAAAACTCAAGTGTCGGTCGAGCTAATTAGAAAAAAAAAAAAACTGCTTGATTTGGTAAAGAATAATAATATTTTGGACATGAATCATCATTAATTGAGTTATAAAGTAAGTATCGAACATTGAATGAAAAAAATAATGCTGATTATATATATATGGTAGTCTCAAATTTACTTTCTCCAGATGTTTGTTCCATATCAACCAACTGTTATAAATGAAAATTTCAAACTTATTTTTGTCCAGATAACGAATATAGAAAAGTTCATTTTTTTATTTCCTGCCCAAAAACTTTTTTGGATTATTCTACAATTTGTGCATGTCATCTTTGCAAAGAAATCATGTAAAATGTAAATCTTCTTTATTTCATTTTGATTTAGGGAATTATATTCCGACGTGAATAACAAAACAACGGTTTGGGCCGTAGAAAATTTGATTGGTGTAAAATTCAAAAAGAAGAATTAAATTACACTAGATTCATTTTACATAGTCTTACCTTTTATTTAATCAATCAATATATAAAATGATAAAATAGATCAAACACGTCATTAACTTTCGTATGGATGGCTGAGCACGTCATCTTTCAAACGGGGTTCAGGTTCAAAATTTCATGCATGTTTTTTTATTCCCCCTCGTTACATAAGATTTACCTAGCGTGTTTTGTTTTTTATTGTGATTTGCGAGCTATTATATTAAAGTGGAGTTTACCCTTACACATTTGAAGGATAAGCGGCTGTAAGTTTTCTCGTCGCAAATCCATAATGTGAAATCCAAAAAAAAACAAAAAAAATGGAAGGAAAAAATAACAAATCATCCAAAATAATTATAAGTATAACAAAATAATACGATAATAGAAGTACAAACATAAAAAATAACAACGAAAATCAAATTACAAAAACTATAGGAGCTATACAAAATTACTAATATGAACAGACAACAAGGTAACACACTTTTTTTTTTTTTTTTTTAAAAAAAGAACTTTTAATTTTCCTGTGCTACCTGTGAATCATATTACCTCAGAGCTCAGATTTATCTAGGCTTTCACACGAGTTTAATATTAAAAAAAACTGAAAAAGAACAAACATAGAGAATCAATGTGAATGATATTTTAATGTACCTGTCCAGTTCACGTGAACTTCGTTCTTTTAAAAAAAAAAATTTCATGTTTGTCTGTTTTTTGTACATGATGTATAGCCTAGAGTACAACCAATTAGAGCAGAAACGCCAGTCAATATCAATTAATGTGGAAGGTGAGAAACTGATTAGTTAATTTAAATTTGGTTAGAAGTTTTAGTCAAATAGTCAAATATACACGTTTTATTAGTGACATTATTATATTTAGCTCACATGTGGTCCTCTATATGCTATGGAATTCTTTTTTTACTTAAGGAAAAAGAATCATCTATTTATATTTAGAGAAACGCGTAAATTCAAGTAGTTTAAGTTTTAATTTCAATAATTATCCATGGTGAACCATTAATTTGAAGATAATTTGCCTTACATAATTAGAAACTTAAATACAAGGTCAACATTAATTTGAAGATAATTTGCCTTACATAATTAGAAACTTAAATACAAGGTCAAAATGAAAATATACTTAAACTTTCTTGCATTGTTTGTTTGATATTTTTCGATTGTTAGTGCCTAGCGAAATATTGTTATAGAAAATATATAATATAATATATTGCAAAAGATTAATTTCATGTTTTGATAAAGATTGATGATTTAAAAAGTAAAATAAATATTTGTCTGATCGATTGAATGACTTGTGTTCTGAGTATTATATTTATAGTTGAGCGACTTTTTTTGCTACAAATAAAACACACATAATTTTATTAGAAATTTCGGATATGAGTGACAATTTTGTATAGTGAACTCGATTAATTTGTGAAGAAACAAACTAATATTCCTGTGCCACAAGCGCAGTTGGACCATCAAATATAATGGACATCCCTTCTTTCATAACTGTACATTTATTTTCCCTACTTTTTGTCTAATTATCGATTGATTGATTGGGTATTTCATGATTAATTAATTAGTGAAATACGAGAACAGAAAATAAGATTCCTCAAAACAAAAAGTGAAAGAAATAAAGAAATTAATAAAACCAGCAAATGCATTTACAAAGTCGTATATACTTTGCAAAATGTAATATAACGTAGTTTTTTTGTTTAAATGCTAGTAGTGATTAAGAAATTATTAATATAACGACATGATTTCCACGCATTATTAATAAACAAAGGAGTAAGAAAATTATAATCTAATCATATAGTTGTTTGGTTGATGCTATAAACTACTCCTAGTAGTGTTGGGTCATGGTCCTTTGTCACTTTATGCGGATAAAATGAATTTCAATTTGAACCAACCCACTTTTGCTCATAGGCCCATTACTATGGGGTATATATGTTGATCTTTTTACGTCTTATTCACCATCACAAAAAGAGAGTTTTCAGCAGCCGAAGAGAGAAAAACAAAGTTGATTTTCGCACCGAAATTTCAGCCATAGCTGTCAACTGATTCCCGCTTCGTTTCTTGTCCGATTGAGCTGATTTTTGGAATGCTTGTTCCTCTCATCTCAATCTTTGATTAGGAACTGACGGAGCTTGATTTGGTGGCCTGTAGCTCCTGTTCTTCATTCCTGAATAGTAGTTGCGTTTTTTGTGCTTTCACTCCTTTATTTCTCTAGTGTTTGGTGTTGTGGTTTATGTATTATTTCTTGTTGTTTGGCACTTATTTTGTGGCCATTTTGGAGGATAATATTGTAACTCTTTGGTGATTATGGTGGAGGTTTTGGTCCCGTGGTTTTTTACTCTTCACACTGAAGGGTTTTCTAAGTAAATCTTGTGTCTCATGTGATTGCCTTTATTCTTGTCTTTTGGTTGATTTGTTTGCTTTGTTTGCTGTATATTACTCTATTTTGTTTGGATTTATTTGTCTCCTCTACTTCAAGTGAAAAGTGAAAATTTAGTCTTGGTATTTTTCGCTGCTACCCTATCGGGCTCTTTGATTCTGTGCTATCTGTCTTTCCTAACCAGCAGTACTATAGTTTAACAAAAAAAATAAAAAATCAAACGCAGAATAGAATCTCACTTTTCACGTATCTCAAAGTCCATTTTTTCATTTGATAAATGATAAGAGAACTTCAATAATCCATCGTGATGACCACCATCGTTACTTACGATGCGGAGAAAATGAGATCTTATTTACCTACCTCTTATAATTTAAATAGAATAAAAATAATCTTTTTCGATTTTTTATGTGTATAAATTATAAACAAAAATCTCTTAAAATAAAATAAAGCTCAAAAAAAAAGTTTAAAGAGTTAAAATCAGTTCTCATAGGTTACTCGATCTCTTAAAAGAGTTCAATTTTAGTTCTTGTTTTATCTGATGATCTTTGATTAGTTGAAATGTATATTTTTAATCTTTTTTTTCTTGTGAATAATCCCAAGTTTCCTGAAGTATTAAATGTTCTACATAAAGAGATTTGAGCACATATTTTATTAATCGAAGGTTAAACACGCCAAGGCATCATGATAAAGGACAAAAATAAGAAATTAACCATAATTTAGAGACCAAAAATCTTATTAAACCAAAATGATTTTTAAAAATTCTTTATTTAAAAAGAAAACTTTTTGCATAGAATCTTTACAAATGATCTGGATTCTTATGCTTTGTGCAGCATGCACATCTTGTCCTCTTTCAGAAAAGGAAGAAAAAGTTTCTTTTACCCACAAAGTTTGGGGTGATTAATATTAATGTTATAGAACTATTTTATGTAAATAATTACTCATATATATATATATATCAAACATAGCACTAATGTAGAGGTTATTTTTTTATTATGCGACCAATACAGAGTGTAATGACATTCTGAATAGCATAATAGGAAAAGTTGTACTGTACTAATTTGATTTAAAACGAACAATATCACATTATACCTATAGGAGTATCATTGGATTGTTGCCCATCAACGAATATCACATTATACCTATAGGAATATCATTGGATTGTTGCCCATCAACGGATAACAGAGCCATTGGCATAACGAGACGACTGTTACGATAGCGGATTGATGGTATGGACCCGGTCGAATGCATTAGCCCCTGATCTACGGTGTTGTCTATTTAACAAAAAAGAATTTGATTGATGTGGATGACACATGCATAATTATTTTCTCTATAAAAGGTAAATAAGATGATGAATCATTTAAAAAAAAATTCGATAATGAAGCGAATTATAGGATGTGCAAACAAAATTATATATTAACAACTGAAAAGAAAAACAAACTAGATAAAAAATATAATTCAAAATGAATAATATCACATCATATTAACCGATTGATTAGCCCCAAAGGCCAAAACCAAATAATATCTTATTGAAGTGCTCATATACCACCAATCAAACAATCCGTTAGTGATGAAAAAAGTATCTCCCGCTCCTCAACCCTATTGAAATCACCAAAACTTACAAGAAAAAGAAGACATTTTTTGTTACTCCCAAGTCACAACTCTTTAATTTCTTCTTGGTTTGGTGAGAGGTATTAGAGAAAATGATATTAGTGTTACCTTTGTTATTATTTAATTCTTGTTTGGTAGTGGTTTTTATGATTACTAATATGTACATAATCTTAACCAGCTTTTAAACAACCTTTGACCATACTGATACTATTTATTTAATACAATAAATCAGCCCATACATAATAATCTCGACATAACTATAACAAAAATATGCCCAACAAAATCTCGCAAAGTGGGATTTAAGGAGGGTAATCATTGTCTTTTGAAATCAGAGAGGTTGTTATGAAAAACCATCAACTCAAGTAAAGCAAATAAATCTAAATAATAATTACATAAAAAAATAATAGTTGAGATAAATATGACAACTAATAGCAAAATAGCGTGTTATTATTAAACATAGTAAACAACAAATGGTGACAGATACTTCCGTTTCATAATAAATGAATTGTTGAATTTTGACACACATATTAAGAAAAAAACATTAAAAACATAAATTTAACACAACTTTTCATTTTTACTCCCAAAAAAGAAAAAAGTTGACCTTATAATAACTTTTCAAAAATTAATTGGTTGTCAAATCATAAGGGCAAATTTAAAAAAAAAATTCAATGATTTATTTAGTTTGAAACACCAATAAATATTTCAATAATTCGCTTATTCCGAAACGGAGGGAGTACCTCTCCATAATTAATTGTAATATTACTAAAATGGGTAAGGTGAAGAGAAACAAGTGAATTACTTTAATAAAGTGAGCATAATTGCAATGTGCAAAAGTTTGAAATTTTGAATAGATACCCTATTATATATAATGTTCCCCACTAGTAATTTACCATTTCATTATTCCTCCCTACACTTTTGAAAACCTATCTCTAAACCCAAATCCCTCCCTCCACCCCCCCAAACCCCTTTTCCTTCTTTTGTGCCTCCATTAATGGAAGTTGAAGAATTGCTTAACCTATTCGATTCCTGCTGGTTTCAAAAACACCTTTTTTCTACGGTAAACCCAAAAATCACCACTATTCTTGAGTCCAATGAACAAAATCTTGAACCAACAACAACCAACCCAGTGAAATCCCATAAGTTGGGTTCGGCGTGTACGCAGACCGTACCACTACTTTGTAGACGTAGAGAGGCTAAACAAATTCTTGAAAATACCTCAAAACTTTCAAGAACTCCAACAGTTATGGTCAGATCTCAAAGTGACCAATGTTTAACCTCTAAAGATTGCACCTCTAACTCAGAAAAATCACAATCACCATCCCCAATATCTGTTCTTATTGAACCAAAACTCCAGCCTATTCTCTCTGGTAAAGAATACAATGAGTTCCAATTTTCCTCAAAAGCACCTGAAGGAGTTGGTAAGAATTGGAAAAAGAGAAAGAGTAAAAATAGTAAGAGTTTGTCAGAGTTGGAATTTGAAGAGCTAAAAGGGTTTATGGATCTTGGTTTTGAGTTTTCAGATAAGGATAAAGATTCGAGATTAATGACAATAATTCCTGGATTAAGGAGATTAGGGAAGGAAAATGAAGTTGAGGAAATTAATGAAAGTGGAATTTCAAGACCTCATTTATCAGAAGCATGGGATGTATGGGAAGAAGAGAAAAAAATGGAGGAGAAGAAGAAGAAGAAGAATGCATTGAAAAGTTGGAAGATTAATAGTGATTTTGGAAATGAAATGGAGGTTAAAGATCAGTTGAAATTATGGGCTCATAGTGTTGCTTCTACTGTTAGATAGTGTTTGCTTTATTCGATGTCCGGTATCTATATCGCAGTTCTACTAAATTCGTATTTACACCAGAAAGTCTTAACATTGAGGGCAAAATACTGTGGCTCCGACAACTCTCAATCATCTTCAAGAAAATTTGGAATTAGAATTGCTTTCTTTTTTCTTTATGTATTTTTTTTTTTTTTGGTCTAATTGTAATATATTTGTATGGCCAAATCTTTCTACTGAATTTTGGATTTGATAAAGCTTTCCATCCACTTCTAATATCTTCCTATTTGATTACAATCCAATATCAGAAGCTGTCAGTTATTTTGTTCTTCATAGTGTTTGAGCCTATGATTTATCGAAAATAGTGTTTCTGCTTCATAATATAGTGGTAAAATTTGTGCATATTATACCCTTTGCAGTGTAATTGTGGGATTATTGTGAGCATATAGTTATTGTTGGTGTTTGTACCGTTTGAGTTAATTTAGATGTACCTCGGTTAATTTTATCATATTTTCTTAACTTTTACTAGTACAGATATTAAATAATTTTATTATCATGTTGTTTGAGGAAATTTACAGGCCTCGATTCTTTGTTAATATTTGCAAATTTCAACTAGTACACGTATTGAATAATCATAATTTTAATCATCAAAATTGATAAGAAGAAATCATCAAACAAAAATAGATGTATATGGCCAAACGGCTGCTATATTTACTCAAATTTCTTTTTTTTTTTTTTGGCTTTCTCCCAAAGTCATCAAAATTTAGAATAGTACAAAGAAATTGAATTGGTCAAGATTTAATTTTGTAATCCAACTTGGCATTGTGTAGACCAACCATTACTGACTTTTCTATGTCTACTTTCTTTAATTTTCTATACTTATCTCAAAGTGCATCTTTATCTTCGAATATTCTTTACTTAATCACAAGTTTATGTCGTCCATTTAGTTTCTGTTTGATCATATATTTCTTGAAGTTGAAATTCAAAATCTAAAAAATTGATTTTTTGAAGTTGTAAATTTTTAAACGTAAAAATGCGTTTCAACATGTGTTTTACTTAAAAAAAAAAATTAAAAGTGGAAAAGTCTCAAAAATTGATCTGAAGCTGATCTTTGAAAACTTGAAAATATATGAATATTAAAATTTTAAATTTTGATTAATTTTCATGACATCTATGATAAAACACTAACTTAATTGATCCTGCTTGTGTGTTGAATAAGCAATTGGGAATGAATTAACACTAAATTTGGTTTGATAATAGGAAGGAACGTCTCAAAATTAAATTTGATTATGAATTTGGAATATTGAACCTTCTATAATTAGTATTTGTCTTTTTATAATTATTTTGCAAGACAAGAGGTGGAATTTAAGAGGACTGAATTTGCTTGGAAAAATCATGTTGCCCTTAACACATCACAATCAATCGACTGATACATTTAAACTTTTTAAAAAATATTTTTACAATTAGTGAAAAATATTTATAACTAGTAATCACATAAATGATATGATCTATTTAAGACTTTAATTCTTAAAATTATAAAGTTTTTAAGAGTCTTATGATTATGCAAAATTGCAAATGTTAAAGATATATTTCAGATCACATGTTTCAACAATAATATTCACAGTAAATTTTTACAAAATGGGTTCTGAGGATAGATCACCTGTTTCATAAATTCTATTTTAAAAAAACTTTATGTCAATTATTCAAATCACGTCAGATAAATCAAAACAAAGGCAATATCATTAATTAATAGCGATGTTTTTCGAATAAGGCTAAATTACCTACTAAATGAACTTTCTCAACATGAACTCATTCTTGTATTTTACATCTTCATACTATTGAACTTTTGAACTTTCAAAATAATATAAAAAAAGGTACTTCGAATTATTGACATTTGACAGAGACTTATTTTAAAAATATTGTGGTGTTTTGCCCTTAAATACAAGAAGTTCTTTCGAAGCTAATAATAACAATCACTTGACCACCATTCAACAACTATATTTTTCTTTAATTGAGCGAATTCAATTAGTTAATTTTTGGCAAGCTTCATTATTAAGCTAAAAATTAAAATGTGTTAAATCTTGTAGAAAGCAAGGCACCAATATATATTAATCATTCAGATAACTTGACAAACATCAATAACATACCTAATATATTCGCACAAAGTGGGTTATGAAGATGATAGAGTATATGTTGTTCGTACAAAAATAATCCTAATCATGATAAATTATTGCATTAGCGATAGATGTTAGGTCACTTAGAAAATGACTTGATTTTCCAACTAACAGGACAATGATCGGAGTAACTAACGTTGCTTTCTTGCTACGTAAAAGGAAAATATTATATCAAAATAAAAATTGGATCCAAACTATGCACACGTGGACTATATATGATTAATATTTTTCATGTATGAATGGTGTTAAATACTACTCTATTAATATCTCTCTTTTTTTCTTAGTATAAACGTCAAATTAAGGTTAAAATTTACGTACACTTTAATCATTTTACCTGCGACTCACACAGGAGGATGTGTTGTTGTTGGGTAGATTCGTGTATGCACCTGATATGTCATAATTTATTCCTTTACCGAGGCAAAGGAGGTAATATAGGACTCTAGACATAGTTTAAATATTTTTCATCCATTCTTTTTTTACTTATAATTATTTTTCTTACTGAATTTTTATTTTTACTTGTCACTTTTTACATCCACTTTACATTGATTGTATATTCTCTAAATCATTTTCAAACATATTACTCTAAACATCAATTAATATGAATAGTATGATAAAATAGTTATTGTTTTCTTAATGAATGTGTCATGTCAAAAAATAATAAGTAAAAGTGATGGAGAAATTAATTCATAATTTCATCATAATTTAAATGTGTTTTTATGTCTTAATTGCTTTCTGATTTCTCTCCTTTTCACCTTTAGTTTTCTTTTTTCTTGCTTTTTTTTCCTTTGTGGTGTTTGAGCTTTACTTTCAACTTTTTCTTTCCTTTTATTAGGTGCGGTGCACTAATATAGCAATTTAAGGACTCATGTATCGAAAATTTCGAGCCAAAATGATTAAAAATCGTACCAAATTGATCGACAAACACCATCCTACAAACAGGTGTAGAAAAGGAATACCTGAATGATACCTTTAGAATAAAAAATAAAAAAAATAAAAAAAAAAGGGTCAGTCCGGTGCACTGAAGCTACCGCTATGCACGGTGTCCGTGGAAGGGCCCCACAACAAGAGAGTATTATACTCAGCATTACCTTACATTTTTGTCAAAGACTGTTTCCAAGGCTTTATATTTATATTGATCATTACGTATTTTTTTCAAAGATATCGAAAAACTAGAGCAACATTAAAGTTATTTATTAGCAGTTGACTATTGGCTGCAACAACCAGTTTGACAAAACATCCTCCAAAATTTTAGCATGACTATTATTTTAATCAAAGTTTGTTACAATACACAATAAGTTTAGTCATGAAACTTATCTCACAGCAGTGAAATTTCATTCACATGTCTATCAAGAGGGGAAATGAAAAGATTTCACAATAGATGTTAAGAACTTCACAAAAATGTGCAATTATTATATTGAGTACTTGGACTTGCTGGAATGTCACTTTGCTTTTGTAACTTCTTAATGTCAAAGTGGTTGTTGCAGCCAATAGTTCACAATGTCACTTAGTCCCATACACCAAATAGTAGTAAATTGCTCCACCATAAAAGTCAAGTTCACACGGGACCTATTTTCATAGCAGGAGAGTCATTTTATTCTCGCAAATCGTGCTGCTACGACATGTTATTTTGAGCCGAGGTTCTTTCAAAAACAACCTCTCTACCTTACAAAGGTTAAGGGTAAGGTCTGTGTATATCTTACCCTTCCCAAGACCCCACTTGTGGGGTAACACCGGATTTGTTGTTTTCATAGGAGGAGAGTAGGGCTGAAAGTATGCATTCAATGAACATAAAACAACTCAAATCTGAATCATGCTTCATCCTTTCAATAGTGAATATGTATTAAAGAAAACTCCAAGCACAAACTAATAGTACATAAAACATATTCATCGGACATAAGGATTTTTGCCATGATCAGTATCATCACGCGAAAAAAGAAGAGGATCAATGCAACTATGGAGTTATGCAAAACACTATTAACTTTACCCAGAACAGAACATGTACTTAATTCATGCGACAAATACGCAGGTTGAATATTCTCCATTTTATTGAATTATGAATAATCTTACTTACAGATATATGTACCGAGGTCAATTTAGCTATATAATTACATTGATAGTGGGAGGCATCGCGGCTATCATGAATAGACTATATCAAAATATATCATATTTTACAAAGGTGAGATGCATGTACCGTGTACTGCAAGTCGGTTAGGAAGTATATGTCAATTGTCATTAGAGATGGCCTCGGGAAGTTTAAAGGTGGGAGGTTTGTCAGCGCCTCTCCTTGAGTACTCTCTCCATCGACGAGCAGCTGATGCAGCTCGTTTTGATCTTTCTTCAACTTCCTCCTCTGCAGAAACCAAATCATGTTAGGCTACATGGATAACATGCATCAGCAAGTTCATTTACGTTTTTCTCCCTACCTGTCTTTGTGTAGTCTTTACGATCGCCCCATAGGTTATCCCAGTATGATTCAGTTTTCTCAGAACCTTTCTTCTTCATCATTCTGATTTTAGCTTGTTCCTGCAATAACTTACGTGTCTTACCAGTTTTTTGGTCTAATCACAATATTGCATGCAACAATCAACATGAGCAGAAAATCGAGCATGACATCCCACATAGAGACAACGCATACCCTCTGCTAAACAAACTAGTAAGGGTGGCTTTTCCAATCTTGCTTGTAATGCCCCATGGAGGTAACACTACCGTTAGCTAATAAAATTCAAAACAATATATATAATAATGGAAATTGCACTGCTCAAAAGGAGACAGATGAACAAAGAAAAGAAAAAATTGTAGGCTAACAAGCGATTCAAGATTTTTGCACATAACAAAACAAACAAACTGAAAGCTGCATATTACAAGGTAGACAGACATATACTTTAAACAATTAGGCCAGGAGTTCTTACCAAGACTTTAGATTGTCGTTTCTCCCACCGGGTGCTTGCCTGCATCATATAAGTTTTTTGACATGATACAGATGTGTAAAGTGAATCGAGAAAGAGCAAATAATTAGCTGAATGTTAACTGCACAGAGCTTCATTATCAGAACAGGTTCCTAAAACAACTTGATAATTCAGCCGACTTTAAACTGATTTCAATAATATTCCCAAACCAGTTTCACTAGCTAAGAGTCTCTCTCATTTCCAACAAGTCCAAAAAAGGAAACAGAACCAACGGTGATTTCCATAAATAAACAGCAAAAACAGTTCAAGATATTCTGTGAAAATAACTTGGAACACTGCAAGCTGCAACTAAACTATGGACATTTCAAGGGCCATAAATATCATGATAATATCAACTTGTGATTAAACTCATACAAGTCAGACTAGTTCTAGAGGTTGAGCATCTCCACCATCAACCGGTGGATTGAAGGTTTGAGTCGTGCTGGAGGGTAAGTGGGAACACTATTGATCCTCTTGATGGGACAGGGCGAGGTATATAAAAAAAATCATACTGACAAAATAGACATAAAAAGGAATTACGGAATACCATTCTGAAAACATCCACTGATCCACCGCCCATTCCTGAAAGCATGAAGGCAACCTATTTGACACATAAAATAAACATGTTACCTCACTACCAAGCTAAAAGTATGATCAAACAAGATCAAGGAACTTGAAAAGTCTAGCGGCATCTTTATGTGGCCAATATAGTCAGTAAAAACTTGTTAGCATATAAACTTAAGCATCTATACGGATAATCTAGATGGATCACAGAACGCATCACCAAAAAAAGACGGTGAGGAAGTAAGAACATTTGTTTCTATCTTTAAATGAGTGCAGAACATCAAAAGCATTTATATAGTCTAAGTAACCAACTTTTACGACCACGTAATTTTTTACTATTATATCTTAATCAAAACAACAGACCTGATAAAACAAATACCTTCAGCACCAACAAATCATATTCAGCTTAAAGAGAGAGTTTTATCTTTGCTTGAGATAGAAATTCATACTCCATTTATTAGAGCACCAACTTAGTTAACTCCACAAATAAGGAGTAGTCAGTCCATGCTCTTCTAACCCTTGGCCTGCCTGATTAGTGAAAGGCACTATGCTACCTTTTAAGGAGAAGGCAAGGCAATTTGACTACTACAAAGTTTTTGGTTGCCTAGAGTTGAGCTAGATGATAAAAGCAGTATCTGCTTATTTCATGTTCATAAGAATTTAGACGACTATGAAAGTTCTATCAGCAAAAAGCCAAGGTTATTGACATCCAGAGTATTATAATTTCTCCAAGTAGAATCCATCTGGCAACAACTTGTGAAGTCATTGAGCATTTTAGAGCAGCAGAATCTTAGATGGATATAAACTGGATATGTTACGGACATAGATCACCAAGTTAAATGAGAAATGTAACTCACATTTACTCTTTCTATTCTTCGCATTTCATCCTCTAGCAAAGACAGCTGTGCAGCAGAAGTCCAATGTATGCAATCCACTGGGCTGCAAGCAGAAAGAACTAGTAATTTGACAAGAAATATCATTCACTCTACAAATTCTGTGAGATGGATATAGCAGAAGTACAAAACATAAGGATCACAAAAATTAAACAGTATCGGCAAATAAAATGGTAACTTCCAAGATTTCAAAAAAAAAAAAAGGAAGTAATGACTTAGCGAAGGGTCAGTTAGACCTTCCATATTTAGGATGAGAGCAGCCATTGGACAAGTTCAATTTGGTATGCACCAATTCTTTTCCAATGGATGAACTCAAACTCATCTGATGATAAGATACATAAATCAAGTTTCCTTTCTTTTCCTTTCAGAAATGTAGCCTAATATGGCATAAGAATCTTTGTTAAAACTAACAATACAGATATTTCTAGAACTTGATAGTCTATCTCGATGACACTCTTCCTATGCATTTATCAAAAGCATAAGCTGCTAAAGTTCAAGATTATTTGACCAGATTATCACTACTTATGGGAGGGAAAATAGATAGAATAATCATTGTGGTCTAATGGAGATACGCATTTTGAGCTATACTCTAGTGACTCAAGTTTCCAGTTATTTATAGTCACACGTAGAATGTGCCATAACCATTCGATAGAGCAAGTATGACAGATGAAACATCTCATAGCGGCCTGATAAAATAAATGAATGAAACAAGATGGCATATGAGATGCATCACAATTCACATATACAAACTCCAGCTTTGCACTTTAATTGTCAATCTGCATTATCATTTTTGCAACTTTTCTTGTTATGCATCGTGATCTTACCACATTCAGAGACTAGAAAGGAAATAATAACTATATATGTCTTTTCTTACTTGAAGCTTGTCAGTGCAAAATTACATTAGGCCATTAGTAGAATGGATATAGAAGTTCGAAAATGCAGCTACATCTATGAAGCAAGAACATACCAGCTTTCTATAGCTTGTTGAATTAAGTCAGGGTTTCCACATTGATCATAAACTCTAGCTCTTCCATAGTCTTCCTCAATGCCAAACACTTTTGAGCAAATATTGGCACAACTTTTGCAGCCTGTGAAGGAGAGAGATGTGTTCTAAATCATACTTTTTCAAGAACGTTCTGCAACTTTTTATTTTTACTTTTGCATTTCAATGAATTGAAAAAGCATCCTTACCACAGTTCAACAAATTTAGAAACATAGAGCTGATAGTACAATGCTTATACAAAATCTATGCACTTTTTTTCTATTTATTTCCAGCATTTAGACTCATTGAGATGTGAAATATTCTAACTTTTTGTAAAAAAGCATGATTGGTGTCAGAAAATGTGTTGGAGTTGATCAGATGACCGATAACTTACTTCCTTTATTAGTACAAACATGACCTTTAAGAATTCAGTATCAGGAAAAAGGGAACTGAACTTCGGAAGATGTGCGTTTCATAATACAGTTAACCAACAAGTTAACTAATCGATTATGACAAATTGGATCACCGTCAATTAGTTAAACATCGATATATTATAACTGGAACTACAGTAAGGACATCTACTTGAAAGAGACATGAAGCAGAAATATTGAAAATTAACAAACAAGAAAATAAAATGTGAAGACAACAATACCTATGCAGCTAAACTCGTCAACAAATACATGATCTTTTGCTGATGAATCGCTCAGGAAAGGGTTGATTGCTGTGGCTGCGTACCCATGGATCTCATCATAAACTCTCCTTTGCACTGGATCACTGAGAATCTAGAGTATTATAATGATTAGTAATTGAAATGCCAGATAAAACACATGCACAGTCAAATAGTGAAGCACCCACCTCATAGACCTCATTGATAAACATGCAAAAATTTGTGGTCTCGGGATCATCACCACTCAAGTCTGGATGGCAAGATTTCATGCAATTATAGTATGCCTTCTTTATTTGAGCAGGCGTAGCATCAGGAAGCTGGCAACATAACGGATATTAAAAGTTAACGAGATATCCTTTAGCATGACCAAAGAGACCATAAAAATGGAAACAGGCAAGAGAAAAACAAAACAGGCAAAATTATACTAGAATTGGGTAGTTCTCATGCAGGGGCGGACCCACGTGCATTTTTTCGGGTGCTCGAGCACCCACTAAACTCGACGTAGAAGAGGTATAATTATATAAGAAATAGTGAAAAAATGGTAAAATATATAAAAAAGCATCCAGAGAACAAAAGCATGGCTGGTGCTCTGGCTTTAGGCATAACTTTCATGTCTCCCATCCTGGAATCAAATCCCTGCAGCTGCACCCTTTAATAAAAAAAATTTTTAAAGCACCCACAGCCTAAAATTGCTGAGTCCGCCACTGTTCTCATGTCCTGCACGGTGGCGGATCTAGAGTGTGACCTATGGATTTACGTGAATCCAATAGCTTTTTACCCCAACCCTGTATAAGAATTAATAAAAATTCTCTAAATATTTATAAATATTTTATCATGAATCCAATTATTACTACATATTAACTTGCGGTCGTTCTAGGAACCTATAAACTTCAAATCATTGATCTGCCTCTAGACTCCTGCAAATTGAGCTTCTTGAATCTTGATAAAGTAATTGACATTCTTTTGTGACTATAAATTGGTGGTATATCTCCTTATAAGAGTATTAATGAAGCATCTCAATTAGTGGTTAGGGGGAGTTTGGCCATTAAATTTTTTTATGTAAAACATGTTTGGGCCTAAAATTCCTGAAGATTTGGAATTTTCACGAATTTGAAAAACACCGAAAAGTTGTTTTCACTCTTCACTACAAACTACTCACAGAAGTTCAAAAACAACTCCAATTTATATTTATGGCCAAACGAAAAACCTATTTTTCAATAGTATCATTTTTCACTTTGTAAGCAAAAACTACTTTTTTTTCAAATATTCACAATTTTGCCTCCTAAATTTAACCATTAAATCATGGTTGACTACTAGGAAATTTGTTGCAAGTAATCACAGAAACAGAAACTACAACAGGAAAAGCAAAAAAAGAGCTTCAAATTACCTTATATCCATACACAAGGCAGCAAAAAAATGAATAAATATTTTATCTTTGAGAAGTTAAATGAGTCACTTATACTAAAACAAAATGCAAAAAACATATAGTCAAAATTGGAAAATAAACTGAAAATTACCAAACCCAATACAGCATAAAAATCATCAACAATATCCTCAGATGCAGCAGCAGAATCTTGATAAGTAACTTTAATTCTCCCTAATCCTCCTCTCTTTCTTCCCATTGAACTCCAATTCTGATTATTATAACTAAAATTACTATTACCCAAAACAGGAAATTTACTTCTTGAATTGAAACAGTGAATTGGGTTTTGTAATTTAAGTGAATCAGTACAAACAGGTGACAATAATTGAGCCATCTTCACAACTTGCAAAAAAGAATCAAGAATGGATCAAATATACATAAATTAAAAATGGGATATTTTTGTGTGTAAATTGAAGAATATACTAACTACTAGTATTTATTTAGGTTTTTATGAGGAGGGAATAATTTTGAAAAGAAGAAAAATAAATTAAGGGAAAATGGTGAGATGGCAAAGTTAGAACCATTTGTTTTGCAAGAATCTAGAGGAAGTTTGACTCTTTGTGAGAAAGAGTGAATGTTGTGTATGCTTGAGTGGGTTGGTACGTGAATTTGTAAGCAATGACACGTGGAGGATTATACTTGCACGCTTCCCCTATAAATAATAAATAATAAAAATAATTTTCTTATTAGAGAACTTTTGATTCGTTACATAGGTTATATAGAAATTAAGTTATCTCGTATAAATTGTGTAGTATCTAATTCATTCTCTAGAAATAAGTTATGTTTTCTTTGACATGACTTGTGGATATAAAATTAAACTTTTATCCTCGCTTGACATAAGTTTTGTAGGAATTAAGTTATTTTTTTTACGTTCTAACTTGTAGATTCTGAATTACTCTTTATCTCGATCAACATAAGTTTTATAGTAGTAATTAAGTGCCATAACTTGATGTTATATTATTATATAAAAGTATAAATTTACGTTTTGTTATTTTGATGTCAGAGCTATTTTCGATCAAGTGTTGAATGAAAAAAACAAATATCAAAAGGTCATCCCAAAATAGAAACATTTGTGTGAATACAATATGATGCATGTTGCAATTCCCAAGACGACCACGAGTTGCCAATTTT
Source organism: Capsicum annuum (assembly GCF_002878395.1). Lineage (NCBI taxonomy): Eukaryota > Viridiplantae > Streptophyta > Magnoliopsida > Solanales > Solanaceae > Capsicum > Capsicum annuum. The sequence goes on from NC_061117.1 coordinate 209,423,412, forward strand.
TTTTATTTTTTTTTAAAACGAACTAAAAAAACAGAATAAACTAATTGAAACAGATGCAACATTTGTTAAGAATTCAGATTCGTTAAGCTATTCAAATTAGACTATGATGAATGTTGTCAAAACAGAATTTTCATCCAATTCTTTGATATTTCATTTCCAAATTCCAATACAAGTCAAATTGCCATTTTAAAAGTCTGTAATCATATAAATGTAACACATAGTATTTTGTTTTATTAGAATATTGGTTTCTCATTTATCTAAAAAAAGAACAAAAACGAGTTCGTTGTTTACCAGTTGATAGCGACTCCATACTCAAGGGGCTCAAACCAGAGACAATCCTCATTGGTTACGGATGAAGGAGCACTTACCACTCCACGACTACCCTTCTTAGTTCTTGTTGTTGTATCATTGCTTATCATGAGAGATTGTTCTCTTCATTTGTTTATCTATTATTATTTAAGCTGTATTAGACCAGAAACTTTTGTAGAAACAGTATTGCTACAGTAGAGATAGAGATTTGAGATTGTTTTGAGCTATGTTAAATGAGGACAATTTATGATGAACTTGTATCTTGACTTGCAATATCTTATCATGTAGAAGAAATGCTTAATCTCCAAATTCTCCTTAGGTTCATTGCCCTTATCATTTGTATCATTATATTTGGTAGCAAATCGATCTTCCAGTTTTAATTCTGTTACAGAAGCAAGAGAAGTGCAGAAAGCAACAAGTCTTGAGCTGAGGGTCTACAGGAAACAACCTCTGTACCTATAAGGTAGAGTTAAGGCGTGCGCATAGCCTACCCTCCGTACGCCCCACTTTGTGGGACTAAATAGGCTATGTTGTTGTTATTAATGAAAGCAACAAGAAAGAACTGAACAAACAATGTAAGCAGAAATGAAAAGTGAAGGGGTTTTGATCATCACTCACAAGTTACAAGTACTCTCCCAATGATCACAAAGATAATGACATGCCCCAAAGCGTGAAGGCTGGGCTGAGTGTTACTGAATCTGACAAGCGACAAATAGTGTAAATAGTCAAATAAGAGGACGACTGAGCTGTAACTCTGGAACCTCTAATCTGACCAATTCAAATTCTAACAGATAACAAGTCCCCAGCGCAGCATACAGTAACTGTTGCATGCTACAAGTGCCAAGTCCTGCTAATCTGCATCTTGCATATTCTTGTGGGGCTCAATGACACGGAGGGTGTATGGGATGGAAGAAATACGGGCGCAAGTCTTTCCTAATTTATGTAGGAATTAAAGCTTTGAGTCTACTGATCTCCTTACATCTACGAAAGCCTTTCTTGCATTTGTTCTTCTTTACCATTTAAGGCATCAACTTACTGAATCTTCACCAACTACAAATCTATAAAAGTTAGCTCATATGATTTTGATTTCCTTACATTGATTCCAAAGTAGCTATCTAATTGTATTGCTAGAGGAGCTTACAAGAGTGACAATAATATCTAATTGGCAACATCTATTACAATGTTCTGAGATAGTAATGGCATGTTCTGCTTCTGCCAGGCTACTGCTATTTTGTAGTATGGGGACCTGTCAACATGTGAATATTATATTTGCAGCATTTACAAAAGAAAACATTGAATGCCCTTATTCAAACAGAGTAAGAACGAAAATTTGAAAAGAAAGCTAGTGCAACAATGTAAACCTACAGTGTCATGGTAATTAGACTATGCAGCAAAGGATATGCCTTCAATTTAACGGTGAAAGCTCATAATTTCTCATCGTGATGTTTGAGTCTTACTAGTCCATGAGGTCTTCCCACATGCGTCTTCTCCTCTTCCACCATACCGCAGGTCTCTCTCTATTCACTGCAAGTATGACACCGTTCTTATGCTTGTTATGGTTCTTCTTTCTAATAATGTGCTGGCTCCTATTCCCAGTGTTTTTGCTGTGAATCAATTAAACTTAGCCTCTTAACTTAGTTAAGAATTGCTTAGTATGTGCCTGTGTGGTATACATGATGATTTTGTACAGACTGGAGATGAGAACTTAATGTGCTAAGCATCGCGATAGTCAAACTGGCATTTTCTTACGAAACACATACACTTGTTAGAACAGCTTCCCCGCCACCCATCCTTCCAAGACAACCCTTTACTTTCCATAGTATGTTTTTACTTTCGTAAACAGACAAAAAGCAAAGTACTCGACTGAGTACACTGATCTTCCTTCTGGTTTGTCAATTTCGTAGTTTTCCCATATTTGAAGTTAACTTGATCTCTTTTTGTCTCTTCTCTTCTATTATATCCTATAACCATTAAGCAGTTCAAGAACTCATGAAGTTCAGTTCTATTGTACAAAAGTAGTTTATGTACCAAATTTTGGAGCTTGCCCGTAGTCCACTGCAAACGTAGAACCATAAATGTGGACAGCGGAGTAGTTCATGTGATCGTACACAAGACCGGAATGTTTCCCTCATTGCAGAAGTTAACTTTATCTTTTGGAGTTCTTAATTGGGGACCATAGTAGGAACACATTGGAAAAGGTTTATAATAGTGAATTATGGATTAAGTTTCAAGCTTTCCTTGTGGGCTACTCTTGAATTCTTCTCCATAACAGAAGGAAGATGTCTAATCATTAAAGGATTACTTATTCTAAGAACTCTATTATTTGAGATATGCTTCAGAGACCCCAGTGTAGTTTATGATTTTGCATTCACCTACTTGCTTTTAAGTGGATAAAGTAGCCTAATGCTTAGCATCTTATGTACTTTATTCCCTAAGCCACATATTAGCCTTACTTTCTGAGTTGAGTTTATATTTTTAAGGCCCTACTGTTTTTTCGTGCTCCCTTGCAATCATTTTGCATCACTAGTCCTACTTGCAAAATTATTATTTGAGTTAATGGTTAAAAAACACCTTTTCACGAGTTTCATGCCTCAACTATCATTAGTTCTATAAACCTGCTTAAACTATTACCTTTTCGCGAATTTCATACATCAAACTATCACTTCCTTTAAATTAGACACACCTCGATACCAGAGTTGACCTACAAAGAGAATGATAATTTTGGGAGGTAAGGAGAGTAACGGATAATTGAGGTACGAAACTCACGAAAAGATGATAGTTTAAGCATGTTTTTGACCATTAATTCTTATATATACGGCGTATAATATTGCGTAGAGCAAATTTCTGTTTTTTGATGGGAGTTTTGCATTCTCTTATTGATCTAATTCTGTATTAACTTTATTAAATTCACTCTGCAAGTCTCAGATCAAATCTGATGTAGCCAACTAAGATGAGCTATCTAAAGTAACTGTCAATTCTGGCAAAGAGAAAAGTTAAATCTGATTCACGTAAAGCTATAGGTTTAAACCAAGTCCATTTTCTTCTAAGCCTGCTCCAAATGAAACGTTCCAGCCCCAGAGTTATGGTCTAGTGGCTGGCACAAGTGATGGGTAGATTAGGCGTCGGTGGCGGCTTCACAGGTTCGAACACACTTCCAGCTGATATTTACGTGGACAAGAGTAGATTGGTGGATGCCCACCTTCATCGAGTTTCAAACTGTGCACCAGTGGGTCGTAGCGATTTCTCGGTATCCAAAAAAAAAATCTTATTTTATTCCAATTGTGCAGGACCTTTTGCATCTTCCATGATGAGGCCAAGTGGCTTCTACAACATAATGTCTTCCTTCTATTTCATCAACTTGAATATATGATATATCACTCAGCAGGCATTTCACTAGCACACCACCATAAAGCTTTTCCAGATGCTTGAAATCAACTAGTTCATAGGACCTGGCATTAGCATGTGAAAACAATCAAGAGTTCTCACCTTTTTTTGCACCTTTTTCTGTTTCTTCAATCCTCTTTTTAATGGTTGATTAATCGTAGAGAAACGTAATACTTCTGTTCTCAACCACAGCTTCAAAAGCATGACACCTAATACAAATCTTTAAAGGAAATCAAGAATATCTAATTAACATCATGATCACAAGCTAAAAGAATTTCTCCTATATCCCTAATGAGCTTCACAGGTTCATTAATCTTGAGACACAATCATGATTAGTGAAACCCCACTTTCTAATTGCATAAATTATTTTCCCTTAAACATCTCTCCTTCAAATCATACCTCAAAGGATGCAGAACTCTAAGGCAGCAGCAGCCAAGAAGCAGAAGCTTAAGGGATGCAGTGCCTTGTGTTGTAGCTGTAGGCTGAGCGTTTCATCGTCTTCAGAAGAAGTTGAAAGTTCCAGTTCAGGTAGATATCCAACTATTTCAAGCCTAACACATGCCATGGTGCAAGAGAGGTTAGACAAGATGATTAGAGAAAGAGAAGAGGCGAAAAACGAAGAGAGGAGGAGGAGGAGGGCGGAGAGAGATGAGAAGACGAAGTTTATAGTGATGATAGCTATGGAGAAATCATCTTACGATCCAAGAGAGGATTTTAGGGAGTCTATTGGACAGATGATAATGGCAAATAGGATTTGTGATCCTAAAGATTTAAGACGACTTTTGAATTATTATGTTTCTATGAATGCTGAGGAATATCGTGGTGTAATACTTGAAGTTTTTCATCAAGTTTGCACCAGTTTCTTCTTATCATGTAAGCAATCTTCATCTCATCAAGTATAAAACTTGGGTTTTCTTTCAATTCAAAGTTCACTCACCGTTCGTCTAAATGTTAGCTGTTGCTGAAATTTTCTCTACGAAAAACCCAACACAGCACATTGAAAGCTACTTGGGAGGCTTTTTAGCCCATCATGGCACAGGTAAGTGCACAAAATAGCTGATTTCGGCACCCCATTGTATAAGTTTAGCCACTTCAAATCCTTTGTCGTTTTGAGTTTTCTTTGTTTCCTTAGTCGCTAAAGATAGGGATCATAAATGAGCGCTTTGGGTTGAATTCGAATAGGTCCATCATCAATAAATAAGTTAGTCCTGTACTTAGTTGAGCTAAATCAAGATAAAACAATTTGAACTATAGGCAATTTTTTTTGGTTGCTTTCCTAATAATTTATCTAATTACCAAACAAATCTTCTTTGTTGTATTTTATTATTCTACTCTTGTTTGATATCTATCAAAACATGTCGGTACTCCCCAAAAGCCAATTTCATAAAGATGTTAAAACAACATCAATTCATTACCACAATGGGACACCAAATAAGTATTCATAACGTCTCTTGTAATACTAGATTGCTGATTCTACTACGATTGCAACAAAAAGAAAAAAGATTTTAGATCATCTGATGGTCAAAATGAGAACTAATCCAACTAACACACTCTCATACACCAACTAATTGAAACTCACCAAAACTTTCCTCTAGGAGTGACATAGATACTGGTCTACAAAATGCATAACCATAAACTTGCTAAGCTGGCTCTCAGCTTATCACTGAATGTTTGAGGACTTGTTGAGGATAACACCTTCATATTTGACCTGGAACCACTTCATTGCATCCTCCTTTGTGACCCTGTGCTGGATCCCAACGCGAGACTTGCACCTGCGGCGACGAGCAACACGGTATCCAGGACGCTCCAAGACAACATAGAAATCCATGCCATAAATACCAGTTGAAGGGTCATATCTGTAAAAGAGATGAGAAAAATAGAATGATACGATTCGTAATGAAGAAATAACATTTTACATATTCAAATTATAAAGCATAACAGAGGATGCATAGCCTACCGAGGTTAATATGGTAAGGCAAGAGAAAAGTTATTAAAGAGAACTACATGGAAAATCATTTTCTTAGACCGCGTTTACCAAGTTTTATGCAGCTCCAACAAAAAATTTAACTAATTTTCTTGCTATGCACTGGAAAATGTTAATCAGCAAAATAAAGCTAGCAAGCAGATAGTGAAAGCTAAGCACAAGAAGAGATACAAAATGACAATTTGCTTACTTAATTCCAAGATCAATGTGCTCCTGAATACCAAATCCAAAGCAGCCGGTTTCACTGAAGTTCCTTCTCAACAACTCATATTCCTTAACTTTCAATCCACTCTCAAGTAGCTGCATGGCTTTCTCACCTCTGACAGTCACGTAGCAAGCTATCTTTTCGTTACGCCTGATTCCAAAGGACCGCACAGTATACCTTGCTGTGAATCAGAACCACACAAGCATGTGAGAAACTAAATAATTTCTTAGGACAGGACAACTGAGATAATTACAAAGTCAGTTAAGTATCCACAAGCAAAATACTCAAATAGATCATTGGAAATTCCATTCAGCAGTCATATTATCCATATCAATGTATGAAGAGGCAGGAAAATATCCGTGATTAATATGGTTATCAACTTTTAACAATCTCAAATTTAGCGGCTTCTATCAACATCTAGCAAAAATACTTTCACATCTATGTTGTCTAGAAAAACTACTCCTAAAAGACACAAGTCCTACAATTACAAGAACGTGCAACCAACACAGCTAGTTGGTTCAGAGTTTAGTTAATCACAAAAGAAGGACCTTTACAAAGTAGACGAGAAGGAGAGTTACTCGTCAGAACCTCACATTTAAACTGTGACTGATTAGTCAATCAATAAACACCTTAATCCCAAAACTAATTTGAGTTAGCTATACGATCCCTCTTTATTGATCTGTCACTTTTCAGTGCTGAACTTAATATGTAACTGATATAAATTAAGTCAGATTTTAACAAAGTCTGCCAGACAAACAATATTGTTAACTGATACTATAAATTAAGTCAGATTTTAACAGTCTGCCAGACCAGCAATATTTTTAACCAATTACCACAAACAAGCAGCTTATACATATGTGTTACTTCATGCACCAGACAAATGATCAGTGTGCAACTGTGCATATCTAATATTACAAGAGTCAACAGTGTCCTCTATGTATAATGGAGCTGTCTGGTATACAAAAGGCCACAGGTTCAGGCTCAAATCCCAACAGAGACAAAAACACTATGTGATTTCTTCTTCGTATCTTTTTTTTTTTTGGATAACCAGCTTGCACGCACCTTGACTAAATCCACGGGATACCTGCCACCTCCCACCAGCAATAGATACCAGATAACTCTGTCCACCAACACTAGAACAAATGGGAAGAATTCACCTAGTGTTTGTCTCTGCTGGGAATTGAACCTAAGACCTCATGGTGCTCATCCCTACTTCATTGATCCACTAGGCCACACCCTTGGGTGCTGGTGATTTCTTCATATCTGTCCTACACATGTTCCTATTTATGGTTCTTATGGAGCTACATTGCAACATATCTCCTTTTTCTGCAGCACTGCTTCTATCATCTTAGGAGCACTGGCCGCCATGGCCCAAACGAAGGCAAAAAACACTTCTAGCTCATACCTCAATTGGACATGTAGGTTATATTCGTACAGGGTTTCTCACATGGAACCATACAAGGAATCCAATCACTACTAATTGTATGTTATTTATGCATCAACGACCATAGATACATTCGCCGTAGTTTTAGCATTACAACATTACGACAAACCTGTGTCAATTATATAGCTGATTTGGGAGCTCTATCCAAAACGAATACTATTTTGGCAATTAACTTCTTCATAACTACGTTCACATACGCAGGAATAGAGGTATTTGGTACATTAAAATGCATAGAAGATTCAAAAAATTTACCCTTGGAGAAAACAGGTGATTGGCCACTAAGCTGCTCCAACACCTTTACGCATCAAAACAGTCTTAGTCCAGCATCAAAACAACGGAAAACAAGAGATTCAGTGAACAAAAGGGGGTTACCTTTGCTGCTCTGGTGAGTCGATCTCCACTCTCACCAACGGAGATGTTGAGGACAAGCTTCTGTACCTTGATATCCCTCATAGGGTTGTTCAATTTCT
>NC_061117.1:209434207-209478350 GCF_002878395.1 Capsicum annuum
ATGCATGACACTGCTGTCAGGTGGTCGTGAGTTATATACATTTCCTCACTACTGCGAAGAGTCATTATGTGGAAGTAAATGCATGGTTTATTACAGATGCTAAACAGTTAGGTGGGCCGAAACTGTCAGTCATTTACACTTCCAGATAATCTCTGTTCATTTGTTCTCTTGTAATGTTTAGTATTGAATTTCGAAGCAAGATAATAGAGGACATCAGTTTACTTATGGGTTGCTCTTTTCTGCAGCATGCCATTCTTGGCTCTGAATCTGAAATCATTAAGCTGTCATGTTTGGCTGCAGATAAATCAAAGGTGAGGATTGTTCTCAGCTTTTTCCCTGAATAGGTAGAAATGAAGTGTTCCTACATATTTTAGCCAGATTAATCTTTTCTCCTCTTTGAAGTTGTTTAAGATGTGTCGAGTATAGACAGTTCCTTTTTCCAGACCTTTTAAATGACCACAACTATTGAATGCTATCAAATTTATTGATAACAGATGTCGTGGTATGCCTCTGATCATTTGCGGACTTTAATGCGGTTGCAAAATGGGTTACTACTTGAAGAGAAGTTTGCGTATGGAAGTTTGAAGTTGTAAGTCCTTTCATCTTCATTTTCCGAATTGATTTTCATAGAGGTTTCAGTTGTAAATGTCTTCCGTGTCTCTCCCTCTCTGATTGCAGATTCAGAATTTCAAAGATTTGGGACAAGTAAGCCATATTCTAAAGCTTCTTCTGTCATACGCCATGAACTTAATATGGTGAGTTTAAATTTCTATTTTTTCTCCTCCACTTAGTTGAGCTTTCCTTGGTAGGAAAAGAAAGGAAATTTATTTCTCTCAAACTTTGTTTCTTTATAGTAATTCTCCCTAACGCCTGGGATTTTTGTAAATTTTCTTGGTAAGGTAGCACTTTGCTATCTTGATTTGTGAAGCTTTTATACATTGGAGCAAGGCAATGCACAAGTTTCAGTTACAAATGATTTCCACATCAGGAGAAGGAGATAGCAGCAAATGAGTGAAACACTGTTAAAGGGACAGGTGTAATTTTCGGTTCCTTTTATGTTGCATATCTTTTGCAAGGCAGTGACTTAGTGTCTTTTGCATGTCTTTTAAACGCTTAGTATTACTTGTTGGAACATTAAGAGATAAAAACAGTAAACAGATTTCTATCTTCTTTGGCTAATTGCATCACTCTAAACTTGATGCAATATCCCTGTCTCTTTCAATTACCTTTTGTTTTTGTGATGCTCTGTGTAGCTCTCGAACTTTTGGGCATTCTCTGCTAAGTGTACAAAAACACCTATCGTTGGCTCTTTATATGCCCCACATTTTAGGGTTTCCTGTTGTTTTGAAGTGGAAGTGGACTGCAAACTGTTAAACAAAGGCCAAAACTTTAGTTAATTAGCTAATATTTCCATGTATGTTTTCTTTGTTCTGTTGTCCAAAACTTTAGTTAATTAGCTAATATTTCCATGTATGTTTTCTTTGTTCTGTTGTACTTTCATGATGCTTTACCTCTTACACTGCCTTTTTCTATATATGGTCCACATAGTGTCAAGCTGAATAGGCTTCCGAAGTCCTTAAACTCTTCCTCTCGTTGTCAATATAAATCGTGGATCTTAGGTTCAACTATTCAGTGTTTGTGATTCTATTCCTGCTATTGCCCTCTGCTCATCTTTGGGTTTAGTTAACCTTGAGTGGCTTTTCTTTTAATATGCTTGGACTAGATTCTTAGTATAAATGATCCGTGTTTGGTTCACAAGATGAGATCGCATGAGGAGACATAAGAACAACTTATCTCCTTGTCCTTTCTTTAGCGGTGAAATGAGGAGAAATCAAGCTGATGCACCATCTCATATGGTCTTTGGATGCAGAATGATCGCTACGATGAGTCATTGCTAAGACCACTTTTTATTTATCATTGGAGGGGATTATTGGTATTAATCATAGAGAAATTGCGAGGATGAATTAGCAGAGATGCCTCATCCTATCAGGCACAAATCATAGATGCACTTTGAGATGACAATTCAGGAGCTAAAAACCTTGCGCTCTCTTTTAGGTACCCTCTGTTAAAATGAGTGCCGTTCCTTTTTAGTTAAATTAATATGCCGCTTATCATGCTTTTGTCATTTCTAACAGCACTCTTCTGAAGCCAAGGGAAACAGAAGATCTGTCAATTGAGCAGAAGTTAAACAAACGAAGAAAGACGCTAGACTGATATCAACAGGTCGATCACCAGCAAGACCAAGAGGTGAACTTCACTATTCGAAAACCTCAAGTTGCTTAGAAGGTTGGGTCAACCAAACTTAAGTTGCTAGACTGCTGTCTTACTTTTTTTTTTTTTCCAAAAAGAATCATTATCTCTCTTTTAATATATATATTAAAGTTCTATGATAGGGTTCTTATTAGTTTCCTGGTAGCCTTGGTGCCATTGCTTTTCAATGCAAAAGTACGTCACAAATATACTGCTTAATTGATTCCCTGGTTTAGCCTGTTACTTTTAGATGAAAAAAGGTTCATTCTCCCCTAGCGCTGAGTCTGTGACGACGCACAATAAGTTGTGCTTCTTTATGACCATGTTCTTTATATAAATTATGCATATCATATATATATATATATATATGAATTGTTGTGGAAGGTGCATCAAGTTGGCTGTGTTGAAAAAACATGGAAGCCAAATGATTTCCGAACATTGTATATCGATGAAAATGTTATATGGTAACCAAGAACTAGAAAATGACCAAAACCATGAGAAATGACTTTCATCCATACCAAACACACCCTTGAAACATTTCCTTTGGCATGGCTAATGTAGTACTGTTACATGTATCACGCCATGAACATTGAAATTTGTGTGTGTATTTTGTTAAGGCAAATTAAGTCGGAAGAACCACGGGAGAGTAAAGGCGATGACAAAGCAAGCAAGCAGGAAATTACAGCAGGATTGTTGACATCTCCATCTACAATCATTGTGTGTTGAAGAGGAATTGGTTATATATGATGAACTTCTTCTGGCTTCTACTGCCCTTTGGTTCCATTCTATCACCATCATTCTGCTAGGCCTCTCCTCTAATACTCTTGTTTCCACATTTTTTGCTGTCTTCCCACATATTTCACATGATCTGTAAAATCACATAACAATGCTCTCTTACATAAATAAAACTCAAGGAGATTATAGATCTTATTCGTATTTAATTAGTACTGTAAGATCTCCCCACTTGTGGAGTACACTGAATTTGTTGTTGTTTTTGGTGGTGGTGGTGAAATTGGGACTAGCTTTCTCACCTTCTGGACTAATTTTCGTGTTACCTCCCACCAATACAGACCTATAGAGTAATTTCATCCATCAAGACTTGGGTCTTGGACGATGAGAAGAAATCACCTAATATTTTTATTTTCACTAAAATTTGAATCTGAGACGTCATAGTTCTCAGCCTACTTCAATAACTACTTGGCTATGCCCTTGGATGCGAATTGCGAGGACCTACTTTTAGATTCAAGGACAAATATGGATAAGATAGGTAGTTTAAACACAAATTTGCTTAACAGGAGATGGAATATCACTCAAACCAAAAATAGGGAAAATGTTTCAAGTTATCCTTATTGTTTGTCCGTTTAAAGTTGGGGTCAATCATGCCCTCACTGTTACAAAATTTACTTGTTTTGCCGCTATCGAAAATAAGGACAAATGTGCATCTAACTTTTCTAACAACGACGGCATTGATTGAACCCAACTTTAAATGGAGGCCAAAATTAAACCATTTTACAAACCTCAAAGACAACATGGACTATTTCCTACTCACATCTCATATAAGGCAAGTTATCAACTACAAAGATGCTAAGATACACCGCACTGATAGTATAAAAAACTCTATACTATCATACTATCAGTGTACGTAAGTTAAATTGTATAAGAACGAGAGGATGATAGAATGGTATACCTATTGCCTCTCTGATTGAACCAAGCCTCAGCACAATGACGATGACAAACACCAAGCTCACCTTTACAATCACAACCAAGCTGCAAAATCTCCATAGACTCATCATTCAAATGACATATTCGACACACTTTTTCTGTTCCTTGGTTTTCATCAATATCTACTACAACTTCTTCATCACTTCTCTCTATTTTTTCGCGACATTTAGTACCTTTATCATCAGTCTCCTTAACTTCTTCGTGTGTTATTTGATCAGCTTCTTTAATTTCGGGATTATTTGAACTGTTTGAAAGCTCCTTTGTTTTCGAGTTTCCACTGGTTGCTTCCAAATCCTGCATAATTTGTTTAACACCCTCTTAGGATTAAGGGTATTGTTAAGTGTAAAACTCGAATTTTGAAGGACATAAAGGTAGGAAAATAGACATATATGGAAGAAGGAATAAAAGAAATGAATGGAAAAAGCATATCTTCTTTACAAAATGACTTGAACATTCTTTGCTTCGAGTCATTCTTTAGTATGCAAGAAGCTTTTACTACAACGGAATTTGTATATGTAATAGTCCGTTTGGCCAAACTTTTACCATCGACATCGGTTTAATTAATCTGAAAAAGTAAAAATAAAAATTGTCGGAGCATAAGTACTTTCAAAGAGTAATTTATGTTTCGCTAATTAATTTTAAAATATACTTTTGTTTATGTTAATGTAGCAATTTGTGCATGGCCAAAGCTTCTTGAGAAATGTTATTTTTTTCAACTTCTCGAAAAGAATTTCTTAAAAATATAGCCAAAGTCCAAACAGCTCAATTCTTTCAAATAAACATTTTTAGCTCATACTAATAGAATGTTGAATAAATTGATGCATTTGCGGAAAAGTGATTGAAAAAGAATACTAGTATGATATGTGAAAAAACGTAAGTAAAATTAACAAATAAGTAACCATTTTTCAAATTTTCGAGTTTCATTAGTGAAAGTATTTTTAAAGATAAAATTGAAAAGTGGCAACTGAATTTTATTTCTAAGAGAATGTGAGTATACTTTGAGCGGAAGAAATTTAGAAGTTCATTTTAAAGATTACTTTAATTTGTATTTCTTTAGAAAAACGTGGTAGAAATAAATATTAATTAGAATTTACAACTAAGATACCAAAACCAATTTCAATTCACATGTGAAATAAGTAACATATGATTCTTCTACAGTCCACTTATCTAGTGTCTCAAATTTTAGAATTAGTTTCCGCTAAGCTTATATTATAAGATGCTAAGTTAACTTACTGTTTTCGTATATCAAAATATTTGTATTAACTAAGCAATTAAGACCGTCTTACATATAACACTGATACAAGAACTTCATTTATTCCGTTAAAGAGTCTCCTATAGGAAAAAGGAGGAGCAATTGGTTTCCTTGCATGAATTTGAGTAATCCCCCGCTCATGACTCACGAGCTAGCGTTTAGAGTAGGTTATGTATAAGATTCATTTCTTTACATGCTATCATAGTCAAACCCATTCCAATTATTTTAACGATATTGAGCCCTCATACTATATAGTCCACACTCTAGTTAATGGCGCGCGAGAGAGTGTTAAGAGTCTTGCGTTGAAAATGGGGAGGAACAATTGATCTCCTTATATGAACTTAAACAATCCTCACTTCATGAGCTAATTTTTCGATTCAGTTAGAACTAATATTCACTTCTTAACTTGCACTTCATCTTAATTTAGAATTTTATATTAAACACTTATATACACACATAAATGAAAAACAATTGTATTGCACTCCGGCTTAATTTAGAATTTTATGTTAAACACCTATATACACACATAAATGAAAAACAATTGTAATTATATAACTTTTTAGCAATGACAATTCAAATAAATCCCTCACCAAGACCATGACCTTTCGAGATAATCAATCGTTTTTAATCAACGTTATATTAAAAGGTCCCTTTTTTCTTTTATTGCATGGGCGAATTGCTATTATGTCCCTTCAATTCATTATTGAGAATGCAAGTGCTAACTGATTAGGAATAATTATACTTGACTAACTTATCTAAGCTTTCCACTACTTTTTGTGCCTTATGCTTTATTTCGTTTTATAAAAAAATTGGTGTATTAGAATTTTCATTATAAAGATGTGTTGTATCTAGTCTCACGCTTCATTTGTTGAAGGTAAAAAATTACTATGTTATCTTCAAAATATTAGCCTAATATGGTTGGATTTTAAAAAAAATTTAACATTTGATAAAATTTATTTGACTACATGAACTTGATGAGTTCGATTTCTATCAATTGCTTGAACACTAGAACTTGGTAAGCTCAATTTTCCACCTTGGAATCTTCTCTCCGTTTTCTCTTTCCTACTCCATTACAAAAAATAAAAATACAAAAACAAAGAGTGTCGTTTTCTAGTGTCCTAATTAGCTACCATATTTTATTTGGAAAGTCAAATAAGTTCATTATGAATTTAATTCAAATGCATGATTTTTTCTTCAATTCTTATGTTATCTTAACATTCTATTAATAATTATTATTATTTCAAAAAATATTAATGTCTAAACTCATTTTGATAGTAAAGTAATTTAAGCCTCATATTTGAAAGTTAGACGTTAAGATAGTATGAATTTTCCCTATTCCAAAATTCACAAATAACAACCTTCCAGAGAAAATTGAAGGAAAGGTGTTTTTTAAGTCTTGAATGAAGGATCGGTGACATTAACCAACTTAAAGGGTCAAACATCATTAGGAAACTTGATTAAGTTAATTGTAGACTTGATTAATATTTTCAAAATTTTCTAATCTTTTCAAAAATACAAATCAACCCACACCCCCCTTCAATCCAAATCAACCGTCTCTCTCCTCTCTTTCTCTCGACAACTTCTCTCAACTCTCTCTGAACCAATAGTTCTGCAAAATTCTCCCTTCAATCCCCGACGACTTCAACCTCCGGCGATAAATAGTCGGGCGAGTTCCCTTTCGACTTTCAACCGTCAATCGACGTGAATACTTCTCCGGCGACAACAACTTCAAGTTCTTTGTCGTCCCATTTTTTTTCACAGGTAAAAAATCATGAAGAAATAGAGAAACTTGAGCCAACTACTCTTCTAGTATTGGTTAATAATTTCAATATTTCTAGCTTAAATTTGAAATATGGACTGAATAAAACCCTAATTTCTGGCATTTCTTCTTCTTGTTGTCGAACTATTGATTCAGATTATTGGTGATTTTTTGTCACAGTTGATATTCTTAGTGTGTGTGTGTGTGTATGTGATGTGTTGGTGTTGCTGGGTTGATTTGTTGTTTGTCTTGGTAAAAATAGTGTTGAAATGGATGAAACATTTGATGCAATAGATGAAACATCTAATGCGACAGATGAAAACATCTGATGCAACGATGAAAATCTGATGCAACAGATGAACAATCTAACAGATCATTTATCTGTTGCGACAGATGACTCTTCTGTTTGGAAGAAATCTAAAAAATATTGATCCAACAGATAACTAATTTTCCAATAGATGAGTGATATATTTCAACAGATCAGTGATCTGTTTTATTGTTTCCAATAGATTACCCATTCGTTGCAACAGGTTGGTTATATGTTGCAACAGATAAATTTTCTGGTGCAACAGATGAGTGATCTGTTTTTACTATTTCCAACGAATTACTCATCCGCTGCAACAGATTAGCTATATGTTGCAACAGATAAACTAACTGGTGCAATAAATTAGTGATCTATTTTTTATGATTTTCAATGCTTTACTCATTCGTTGCAACGGTTAATTATATGTTGCAACCTGGTGCAATAGATTGGTGATCTGTTTTTATGGTTTCCAATGGATTACTTATCCGTTGCAACGGATTGGTTATATGTTGCAACAGATAAACTACCTGATGCAACAAATTAGTGATCTGTTTTATGATTTCCAATGGATTACTCATCCGTTGTAATAGATTGGTTATATGTTGCAACAGATAAACTACCTAGTACAATAGATTAGTGATCTATTTTATGGTTTCCAACGGATTACTCATCCGTTGCAACAGGTTGGTTATATATGTTGCAACAGATAAACTACCTGGTGCAATAGATTAGTGATCTGTTTTTACTATTTCCAACAAATTACTCATCCTTGCAATAGGTTAGTTATATGTTGCAACAGATAACCTTCCTGGTACAACAGATGAGTGATTTATTTTTACTGTTTCCAATGGATTACTCATCCGAGCAACAGGTCGGTTATATGTTGATACAAATAAACTACATGGTGCAACAGATTAGTGATCTTTTTTTATGGTTTTCAATGGTTTACTCATCCATTGCAACGGTTGGTTATATGTTGCATCAGATAAAATACCCGTGCAACAGATTAGTGATCTATTTTTATTATTTCCAATGGTTTACTCATCCGTTGCAATAGGTCGGTTATATGTTACAACAGATAACATACCTAGTGCAACAGATGTGTGGTCTGTTGAAACTATTATTTTACTGTTGTGCATGTTAGATTTATTGTTAGCCCTTTTTAATGATGCATTAATCAATTATAATCTATTTTGTGTTCCTTTTAATTTAAGATAATATGGATCCCAAAAGAAAAAAAATCGAATCAAATCCAAGTAAAGGAACAAGTGCAGCAGCTCGGCTACATCCACCGCTCTATGAGCTTTCTTTACAAGCATTATCCCAATCAGGAACAGAAGATAATGATCACGATAGTGCAAGCTTATCGTACATTTCAAATCTTCTGTACATTGCTCAATAGTGCAAGACAGACGAGTTGAATTTTTTTTTGGATACTTGAACAAGACAGAGGAGTTGATAATTGTTCTTCTGTGGCCCTTGTATATTACTAATAATGCCTTCTGAAGACTTTTGCTCTAGCAAGATTTCTGCTGACGGCGTAGACTTTTGCATAGCGAATATCTTGTCATCAACAGAAATTCTTGCCGTAGCGAAAGTCTTGGGAAGGCATAACTAGGAATCTCTCA
Organism: Capsicum annuum; assembly: GCF_002878395.1. Lineage (NCBI taxonomy): Eukaryota > Viridiplantae > Streptophyta > Magnoliopsida > Solanales > Solanaceae > Capsicum > Capsicum annuum. Next base: position 209,443,123 of record NC_061117.1, read on the forward strand.
ATATCACTTGATATTGAGAGATTACTATTGATGCCTTTTGAAGACTTGCGCCCTGGCCAGAATTTCTGGTAAAGGTGTAGACTTTTGCATGGCGAATATCTTGTCCTCTATATGGGGGAAGAGCGATCAGCAGAAAGGTTAAGAGATTGAGCTCATTTGATTTGTCCACTAACTCGAGCAAAGTTTTTGATATGGTAATGAGCTTTGAGTTACGTAATGTTTGATAGGCTTCGTAGAGTCGACTTAGATCAAACGTTATGTAACACCTTGCTTATTAATTTATCAAATCCCTTGAAGGTTGGTTGAGCAAGCTGCACTGAGTAATGCTCGATAAAAGTGAGCTATTCAACGGTTGAGACCACATCTTGACTGTGCATCAACATATTTTGACCTAAAAACATACACAACGACCCTACATATATCCTTTAAGGCTTCTAAAGAAAGTGTTTTGAAGGGCTACTAGAATACCACAACTTCAAAAATAGTGTTCCTGATCGAGCTCACAAAAGATTAGAAACTCTAAACTAACTTCAAAGACAACAATGATAAACTTGAAGACCTAATCGGCAAGCTGGAGGCAAGCTTGAAAATTATCGGGATTCACATACTACAACAAGCCTCTTATCTTCTCCAGGGAATGTTGAAAGCATGCTAAGGCAATAAAACACAACCAATTAATCCATATTGCTAAGGAAGTAATGACACTCAATCTGTCGTTCAATCTCGTTTGTGGTTCCGATCAGGTCAACAATAGTGGAACTAATCAGAACAACAAATAAGAAGGTGTGGGATGTAATTTAAAATTCAGAAACTGACGTCTTAGCTTAGATTCCTTACTTTAACTGCAGTTGTTGTTTGCGCAAGTTTTCTAGACTTATTGTACATCACTTCAACCCTCGATGTTCGTAAGGCTACTTTCTTGGTCTTCTACTATTATCTGGAATCTATATGATAATCCCGATAATGCTACCTAGATGCAGATCCCTAGCAAAGTGACCATCTCCACTATTTTTCTCTTAGAGAAACAACAAACAGATTTTTCATTATCGGATACAATTTCATATTTCACTTGATACAAATTTCTTATGTTTTAAGATAATTTCATCAGCTAGATTTGCTAGAAGTTACTTTCTACCCTATGTATCCTCTTCAATTAGCTCTCAGATGATATATTACTAATAATGCCTTCTGAAGACTTTCACTCTGGAAAGATTTCTGCTGATGATGTAGACTTTTGCATGGCGGATATCTTGTCATCAACAGAAATTATTGTCATAGAGAAAGTCTTGGGAAGGCATGACTAGGAATCTCTCAATATCACTTAATATTGAGAGATTACTATTGATGCCTTCTGAATACTTGCGCACTAGCAAGCATTTCTGGAGATGATGTAGACTTTTGCATGGCGGATATCTTGTTATTTATATTGGAGAAAAACGATCAGCAGAAAGGTTGAGAGATTGAGCTCGTTTGATTTGTCCATTAAGTTGAGCAAAGTTTTTTATAGGGTATTGTGCCTGGAGTTATGTAACATTTGAAAGGCTTGGTAGAGTCAATATAGATCAAACGTTATGTAACTCTTTGTTTATTAATTTATCAAATCCCTTGAAGGTTGGTTGAGCAAGCCGCATTGAGCAACGCTCGATAAAAGTGAGTTATTCAATGGTTGGGACCACATCTTGAGTGTGCATCAACACATTTTGATGTAAAATAAACACAACGACCTCTCATGTATCCTTTAAGGCTTCTGAAGAAAGTGTTTTGAAGGCCTTCTTCAATGCCACAACTTCGAAGGAAAAACTGTTCCTGATCGAGCTCACAAGAGACCAGGAACTCTATATCAACTTTAAAGACGGCAACGACAAACTTGAAGACTGAATCGGCAAGCTGGAGGCAAGCTTGAAAATTATCGGGATTCACATACTACAGAAAGCCTCTGATCTTCTCCAAGGAATATTGAAAGCATGCTAAGGTAAGAAAATACAATCAATTAATCCATATTTCTAAGGAAGTAATAACACTCAATCTGTCTTTCAATCTCGTTTGTGGTTCCGATCAGGTCAACAGTGGTGGACCTAATTGGAACCACAAACAAGAAGGCATGGGATGCAATTTAAAATTTAGAAATTGTCGCCTTTGCTTAGATTCCTTACTTTAACTGTAGTTGTTGTTGGCATAAGTTTTCTAGACTTACTGTACATCATTTCAACCCTTGATGCCCGTAAGACTCCTTTCTTGATCTTCTGTTATTTTCTATCTAGTTGATAATCCTGATCACGCTACCTAGTCATAGCTCCCTAGCAAAGTGTCCATCTGTATTATTTTTCTTTCAAAGAGACAACAGACGAATTTACATTACCGGATACACTTTTATATTTGCACTTGATTCAGATTTCTCATGTTTTAAGATAATTTCATCAGCCAGATTCACTAGAATTTACTTTCTACCCTATGTCTTTTCTTCAATTAGCTCTCAGATGATATAGTCTTTCATCAACTCCCCTTTCTCTTGCAGGCATTCTCCTTCATCTCCTTCTGGCTTTTAATTATCTTCTCGATTAACTCTTCTATATAAATTTAGGCCAGGGGAATTTCTATTGATTTTTTATTCTTGTTTGATGTAGTGTGAGGCTTCGAAGGCATTCTCAGAGTCCAATGCACACTTAAAGTTAAGACCAATCGCTATGGATCTCTGCAATGACACCAAATATTGATCCCTTCTCAGAAATTGACACGCATAAACACGAGCAACAACTGTTAGTAATTCGTAACACGGTATCTGCACATCTTCATGGGGCCCTCAGCCTTATCAATTCGAACCTATTAACTTAACTGTACAATGCAGGATCTTGTTTGAATGATCAGTGCCTAATTGGTTAAAAACTGCATTCACAAAAAAATTATACTTTGTGTGTGTTATCCCGAGACCTTATCAGTAATACTTAACTCCCACACATGACAGTAGATCCATCCATCTGCACGCACATTATTCTTCCTAGCTCATCTATGGTTTATATTGAATAAACAGATGACTAGCCAGTTGTAACAAATGCCACATCTATTTAAATTGTGAAACAATTGCAGACATCTGTTACGACAGATGATCAATCTATTGCAACATATGACATATCTGTTGGAAAAGCAAAGAAATATATTCATCTATTGCAACAAATTGTCAATATGTTGTAAGTTATCTGGCAGATGGTATATATTTTGCAACAGATTACCCATCTGTTAGATTTATCTTAAAGCAATTTTCTTTTCTTTTCGAAATACAATAAAAGATAAAATATTATATTTAGGTTTATTTTTTTTTAATTTACATATTCGAAAAGTCACTAGTTTTATTTAACTAAGGGATATGAACAGTCATGACTTTTTGTTTGACTAACCTCTTCCAATTCAATCATTTATAAATAGGCCCCTCCTTACTCGTTCATTCTACTACACTTGCAATACAACTATGATTGATCCAGATTCATACAAAGAGATTCATATTGAGTCCTTGCGGGAACTTCAAAGGCAGTTTGATGAACTCTAGAGGGATTTGTACAAAGAGATTCATATCGACTGTTCACTTGTTTCTTAACCATCATCATATAAGTTAATTAATTAATTCAATATTGTAATTTTTTTATTATATAATAAATAAATAATTTTAAAAAATAAATTTAAAAATAAAAATGGTGAAAAGTCACGATCAGTTATTGAAATCAAAGTGACTTTTTATCTAAAACGCATTCAACAATGTTGCTGATGCATCAAATTTCCCATCTGTTGCGACTGATGTACCAGTTGTTAGAAGAAATCAAAAAAATTATTAAAATAGATCGTCCATTTGTTGCAACAGATGGTATATCTATTGCAACTGATGGTTTATCTGATTCAAAAAATATACAATTTGTTGTCAGAACTCAATAAAAATGGTTATTATTTTATTAAAGAAACGATTATTGAAAAGGTATTTTTTTAATGTATATAATAAAAAATTCAGCAAATTTGGATTAATGATATGATGATAATTTCAAAAAAAAAAAGATAGATTAAATATTACAACAGATAGATTATCTGATGCAACAGGTGGTATATCTATTGTCACAGATGAGTTATATGATGCAACAAATATAGAATCTGTTGTCACAACTCAATAAAAATGATTCTTGGAAAGAACTAATTAATAATAATCTGAAAAGTCATGACTTATCACAATATTTCGTAATTTAATTAAAGTCATAACTTTTTGCAGTAATAAAAAATATAATTAATAAATAGAGGTGAACAGTTAGCTTTAATGTTGCAACAGATAGATCATCTGATGCAATAGGTTCTCTATTTGTTGCAACAGATGCTATATCTGTTGTCACAGATGAGTTATCTAATGCAACAGATATAGAATCTATTGTCACAACTCAATAAAAATAGTTCTTGGAAAGAACTAATTAATAATAATAATTTGAAAAGTCATAACTTATCACAATATTTTTTAATTTAATTAAGTCATAACTCTTCACAGTAATAAGAAATATAATTAATAAATTGAACAGTCGTACCTTTTTGCCACTCATTCAAATTCAATCCTCTATAAATAGGTCCCTCTTTACTCATTCGTTCATTCAACATTCAACTATACTCTATTTATTTATTGCATCTTGTCTTTTATATTACACCTTTCACCACTTTCTCTTTCCTGGCTCAGTTAAGTTTTTTTCTTGCCAATTTGTAGTATACAATGTATTACATTTGTATATTCTTTTCTTTACTTTTGTTTTTAAGTTTTTTTTATCAATTCATATGTGTTTTAGAATGGCTGATCCAGTGTGGGTAATGGTTATTCTACAAGACGCCGCCGTGAAAGAACTTCGGATACAGGTTCATGACTTGTCTTTTTTACTTGTCTTTTTTTCATTAATCAAGAAGAGGACATGGTAGCTCAGCTGGTAAAGGCCTAAAGAGAAAGTCCTTCAGGTCGCCAGTTCGAGTCATACCAGGGCCACTGGAGGCATTGAAAACCAGTCGCGCATCCAGGGCCCCGTGGAACTAGCCGGAGCTTTGCCTTGAAACAGCGGGAGCCGATGGGTACAGCTAGTCGGGTTCGCAAAGCGATACCCGGAAACCACGGATATACAAAAAAAAATTAGAAAATTTGGAATGGATAATTTAAAAGGGAGGGAGTATTTAATTTTCATTCTGTCTATCATCTTCTCAACAAATATGTCGACGATTGGACGTAAGAAATAATTTTAAATTCAGTTTACATAGCAAGAGTTGAAACATATTGGTTATCTATTGGTTTGTGGTAGGGGCTGATTTGTGTTGTTCCAAACAGATTAATCATCTGTTGCAACAGATAAGAAGTCTGATGCAACAGATAATCAGTTTGATGCAACAGATAACTAGTTTTCTACAACAGATAAATCTTTAGTTGTAACAGATTACTCATCTGATGCACCAAATGAGTGATCTGTTTAAATTGTGGGTACTTATGTTGGATTCATGATTGGGTTCTATCCATTGTTGGAAACACAGCAGTAACTGTGTACCCAAATGACAAATTCGAATAAAAATCATAATTTTACTTACCAAAGTCACCTATGAAGTAATGTCAAAGTGAAAAATGATGTAGGAAACAAAATTTGACCTAAGAAATTGGTCAGATAGCAGTAGTAGCGGTAACAACAACAACAACAATGACAATGATCGATAAGAAGAAGATGAAGATGATACTGAAGTAGAAGATGATGATAATGAAGTGGATGATGATGAATAAAGCAGTAGCAACAACGAACAACAATAATCGTGAAGAGAGAGCAAACAACAACGAATGAGAAAAGAGATAAACGCGCCTTTTTTTTCTCCGTTTCCTATTATATTAACTAATATTTGGATCAAAGTATAAATTAAAAAACTTGTGGGTTATTTTCAAACTTCCCCAACTTTCTTAATCCATAATAAAGTAATTGTCACCTCCACTCAATAATTAAGACTTGCGTCACCTAAACCTCATTTTAAAACTCTTTTGTCACCTACAGCTCAAAGCCCCAACTTTCCAACCCTTATAAATTATAAGATAATCATTATTTTAGAAATTTAATTTTATAAGTAAAAATCAAACTTTAAAGGTTATTAATATGTTTAATTGCTTGATAAAAATTACTATATTAATAAACCAAACATATATATAAATACACTAATTATAATTATACTATAAAGAGTTTTAAGGATTGAAAATGCACATAAACTATTCCGTTTTTTAATTTTCATACTTGAACTATCAATATGAGTTTTCTGGTTGAGCTATGATTCCATAGTTAATGAAATACACCTTGACTAACATCTAATGATGTGTATACTAGAATCTCTCTCTTGTTTAAAAATTATGCCATGTAGCACTGTACGAGAAAAATTTCTTTCATTGAAGTAGATAGTAACCTAATCTTTAAAAATTTTCAAGGAAGGATCTTTCTAAATCTTCATGTATGGCGTGAAACAATTCTACTATGACAAAGTTAAATAAGTTAATATTAAATTAAAAGTTAAAGATTATCACACTGTAAAATTAATTTATTTTCCATCGTGACATTCGACATTCGATATTCAATATCTTCTTCTCAATTGTGGTCAGTCTCAGTCATAGTGTTATATCTCCAACTTGAAATAGAAGAGTTTAGAATTTAAAAAAAAAAAAATCAATTACAAAATATAAATATTTAAAAAAAAAATTCAGCTAATAGAGCAATCAATGATAGTCAAGTAGGAAATACAATTTATGGTAAAGATAATGTGCCTTAAAAGTGTTTGTAGACAAATATTATTTTGCTAACCATTGGATAATAAGCAAGAAGGGAACTACATTTTGTATAGTCCAAATTTGAAACTTAATAAATTAAAAAAAAATAGTTTTTAGCTCTATTATAAAGGAGTAGATAAAATATATTTATCAGCTAATTAATTTGATAAACTACAATATAATATAAAATTTTAAATTAAAATTAAGAACAATAATTATTAATCTCTTCATTCTATATTAGTTGGCTATCTTATTAAAAATAGTTGTTCCATATCAGTTGGTCACCTTACTAAAATTAAGAAAATATTAATCAGATTTTTTTCATATTACCATTACAGTTAATTTCTTTTGAAAGTGTTTGCACTTAATTTAAAGTTTTCAAAAAGAATTTGAAAGGATGATTGATGAGTTAATAAAATTACTTTCTTATTTATGATTTCATAGTGTGCGTGTAAAAAAAAGTGATAATAATTATGTTTGTCAATGAAAATTTTTTTATTTAAAAAAAAAAAAGATATTTCACTGAAATTTTGCAGTTTTTGGCTCTAAGAATTTCAAATAAAATTTGAAATTATATTTGGAAAATTACAAATAAGTTAAATTTATTTTTACTTTTTTCACTTTTATTTATCTTACAAAAAAGGTAAAACATAACTCTAATTTATATTTATATTCAAAACAAAACTTCAACTTTAACTCTAACTCTAACTCTAACTCTAAAAAAATTTTAAAAAATTTATTTTTTTATGATCAAACATCTATTAATATATTAATATGTGAAAGAGTGAGTATTCAAAATAATTGAAAAGTTGGATAATTAATGCTACCTTATTTAAGTTCACATTGAGTAAATACTAGAAGCAGTACAGATAAATATTGGCATTTTGGGCAGATTATTATCATTAATACATCGGATCATTTGACGTTTTTACCCCTAACCTTTTCGCCTAAAAATTAAAAAAAAAAAAAAAACGTCAGCTCTTTTACCGTTTAGTTACAGGAGTTTACGCATCCCGAGGCAAAAGCCGTTAAAATAACCAGTCACACTGACGGCTCGCTCAGTCGGCTACTCTTCCCCTCTCCTATATATAAAGGAGAGACCCATTTCCCATCAACCATTTTTTCACAAAACAACTTCGATCAACACGCCATTTGATTTTCTCTATATCTATGGCGATCCGAGCCGCGATTTCCGATCGTTGTTCCAAGCTTAGCTCATCGTCGCTCGGAGCGCGATCGTTGTCGTCGTGGTGGGGGAACGTTGAGCCGGCTCCTAAAGATCCTATACTCGGCGTTACTGAAGCTTTCCTCGCCGATCCTAGTCCTGACAAAGTCAATGTTGGCGTTGTAAGAGCATTTCTCTTCTCTCTTTGCTTTGATTTGCTTTGCTTGGCTCCTTTGAGAATTGTTGTGTTGTGTATGCCTAGCTCTATTTGTGTGAGTTTGAACACAAGATCAATTGATTTAAATCTTATAGTCAACTAATTTATATGGTATAATTTTGATTTCTAGAGTTAAACAGTTTAAATCTTCAATTCTTTCTGAAACAATATTTATATATTTGAAAATAATATTAAAAGTACTATAAATCATAATAATTAATGATCAAAAATATTTAAATTTGTTTGAATCTCGAAAGGTAACGGATAAATTGGTCGGGATGGAAGGAATAGTCAACTACATAAGTTGTTAATTTTGTGTAAAATTGTCATCCGTCATCTGAAAATGATAGTGAGTATTGAAACAGTGCATCTCAATTGATTTGGATTTGAGATGTAAGTTCGTTGATTTGAAATTCGTAAGCGTTTTAACATTTCAGCTTGATCTAATTTAGAAAAATCGAATGGCTTTTTTTTTTTGAGATATTTGTTTATTTTAAATAATTTTTGTTGTGATTTTAAGGGAGCTTACAGGGACAACAGTGGAAAACCAGTGGTACTGGAGTGTGTTAGAGAAGCAGAGCGGAGGATCGCTGGCAGTTTCAACATGTGAGTGCTTCTCGTCATTTTTCTATTTTGTTTCTCTTGGAAGAGAGTTTGAATTATTCGAGGTGTGTGTGAGTTGAGTCAGACACCATGGTTTTAAAAAAATAAAAGGGCCTTCCTGCTTGGGGAAACATCATTCAATTTAATTGATTAAACTGTGATTAACTTTATTTTAAGTATTTGCTAGTTTGTTGATTAATAACAATAGTCAGTAGGTGCATTTAATTTATCTGTTAGAAACATAGTAGAAACTTTACTCAGTGACTTAGTTCTTTGCTCAAGGAATTTGAGATTTGAAATTAGGTAAGAGGCGCAAGAGTTGCCGATTAATCTATGATTTGAAGCATATTTTGTGTAATATTTTGACTTTTTTTTGGGGGTAAACGGAATTTTCATTTCACCAAAATGTTCATTAGAAAACCAGGTGTTTGCAGACCAATCACCTCTCATATCCTACTTCTACTCACATGCATACATTTCCTGGCTATCTATAAGTACATCAAGGATAAGTATTCAGCTTCTGTAAGTGCTTGTGCCACTTAATTTGGTCTTGTAATTGTGTTTTAATAAGGCTAGGGCGTGAGTCAATATGTTTTATTTAATACAGGTCAAGGAAGTTCCATAAATTTTTTATTTTCTTTTATAAACTAATAAAATATCATAATAACACAAATACTAGTTTAGTTAAAATGTTTAGGAAAATTAAAAAGAAACTAACAAAATCTAAAATACCTGCAATAATGCAATAGTGTTAAATTATTATGAAATACAAATCAACTACAATGTATTAACTTTCAAACAATTAAACAAAAAAACGATAATAAATTACGCATTATACCTCCTAAAAGTAAATATCATAAAACTTTATCAAAACTAAAATTTTAGACATTACTCCTTCATAAATTAATAGTACAAAATTGTTTACAAACATGAAAATAATATAAGACTCATAATTTTGAGACACATCTTTGAAACTAAGACATGAAGATATAAGTTTCGGCTATCTATTTTTGGTAGAAATATTCAAATGATTATCATGACCATCACGATCTTCTCAAGTAGTAATTATGCAATAGTGTGATTCTTCGTTTGAGTTATTCTCAATCTCGAACTTGTATTATTTCATTAAAAAATTTTGAGTATCGAAAAAGTATATGAAATAGGCCTAAGTTGCTCGTACTCTCCAAAAATGTGGCCGCACCCATGTCGATCCTTCAAAAATGTGATCCTACTCGTACCCAATGACATTTTGAAGAGTCCGAGCAATATAGAATTAGGCAATTCCGCACATGATTTTGCATAAAAATTGTAGGGCGACACCTGAGTTTAGAGCTTAGGTGTGTTTAGGACACAATTGAAATCTTATGGCGTAAACCTCATCAAACAAGGCCCTGTACTTAAGCCCCAGGTCGTTTTGGACGCCCGAGGCGAGTCCCAGGAAAGGCTTTTAAAACATTGCTTGTGACTGATGATTGTTCTTTATTTTATTTTACTATAGCCACTTGTTGTTGGTTTTTGTGCATAAATAGGAGTATAAGTGAGTGCATCTTTGTATAAAGCATCTTTTTGAGTTTTCCACCCGACAGTTCCACTAATGAGTTTGATTCTTTAGGTTTGTATCCTCTCCTTTTTCAACTTTTGGTGATACTTGTCCTTTATATTCTCATTTTTACTGCTATATGGATGGTGGAGATGTATCCCTTCACTAATTCTATCTTTCTGCTCTTGCAGAACCTTTCTCCCAAGATAAATTATTAATATCAAATCTACTTTTCCACAGTTTAATGACGTTTAATTTTTTAAAACATGCTGCAGTGTACGTCCCATTTTTTTATTATGATGTTTAAAGGCACTGAATAAATTTTTATTTGACTTGTGTAATTCATTGTGGTAGAATAATAATTAAAACAAGAGAAAAGGTTATTTTATGGAAGAAATATTTCATCAATGTTGAAATTTGAGAATGACTGGATTGACTTCTTAAATATATGAAACTTTCTGCAAGTATGTAAACATTATTAGTAGAGTCTCACACATATTGTAATGTCCTAAACTTGACAGTACTATGTTAACGTCTCTATGTCAGCATTCTGATTTTGTCTTTAGAAATCGATTGGACACGGTGTTATTAAAGTGGTTATGTGAAAACATGATAATGAATTTGAAAGTATGAAAACTCTAAATATCTAGTATCGCAAAAGAGGTCAGGACTTCTTAAATATATGAAACTTTCTGCAAGTATGTAAACATTATTAGTAGAGTCTCACACATATTGTAATGTCCTAAACTTGACAGTACTATGTTAACGTCTCTATGTCAGCATTCTGATTTTGTCTTTAGAAATCGATTGGACACGGTGTTATTAAAGTGGTTATGTGAAAACATGATAATGAATTTGAAAGTTTGAAAACTCTAAATATCTAGTATCGCAAAAGAGGTCAGGATTGTTACTTAAAAGAGTCAAAATATTTTCAGTATTTCAATAACATACTCACATTGACAATTCATCATTTACCAGGGAATATCTTCCTATGGGAGGAAGTGTCAAGATGATCGAGGAGTCACTGAAGTTAGCCTATGGGGAGAACTCAGACTTGATAAAAAATAAACGCATTGCTGCAATTCAAGCTTTATCTGGGACTGGTGCATGCCGAATTTTTGCAGACTTCCAAAAGCGTTTTTGTCCTGATTCCCAGATTTATATTCCTGTTCCTACATGGTCTAAGTAAGCTAATTTTGCGGCAGCTATGTTGCTTCTTGATTGATCTTCCTAGATTTGTTTTTGCACAGTAAAACATTAGTATGTAAATACCTTCAAAAGTTTCTAAAATGAGATTCTTGACAGTCACCATAACATTTGGAGAGATGCCCATGTCCCTCAGAAAACGTATCATTATTATCATCCTGAATCAAAGGGTTTGGACTTTGCTGCAATGATGGATGATATAAAGGTAAGAAAAGCGCACAGTTGAGATGCTTTCCTTGATACTTGGTTCCTCTGTTTCATGATATGCTGTTCTTCCTCTGACCTAGTACAATTTTCTTTTACATAGAATGCCCCAAAAGGATCGTTCTTTCTGCTTCATGCTTGTGCTCATAATCCTACTGGGGTGGATCCGACCGAGGAACAATGGAGGGAGATTTCACACCAGTTCAAGGTAATGACTTGTATATTTTCTCTCCTGTTTCCTGTCATAAGTCTCATATTGAATTTATTACACTGGTTCCAGGTCATGGGACATTTTGCTTTTTTTGACATGGCCTATCAAGGATTTGCAAGTGGGAATCCAGAGAAAGATGCTATGGCCATCAGGATATTTCTTGAGGATGGTCATCCAATAGGATGTGCCCAATCATATGCAAAAAATATGGGGCTATATGGCCAGAGAGTTGGTTGCCTAAGGTATATTACTATTCCCAAGATCATACATTGTTTGGCCTAGTTATAATCTGGAGAGTAAAACTGATCTCTTCTTTTTAAATCATAGTTGATCTATCTTCTAAAATGATCTTGTGGTTCCAAAAATAGCAGTACTATTACCTTCATGTAGTTTCTATATCTATCCTTTTCTCTTTTAAGTAATCAAAACTTAACTTTTTGTTCAACCTGGTTATTCAGATTTACTAAGTAATTATACCATATATATATAGTATCATATGATAAAATCTCGGACTTATCCCAATATTGCCTGTAGAAGTCTCATAATAATCAAAAAGGACTCCTGTCAAACATCAGATCTGATCTTAGTGTAACAACAACTAAATTTTAGTCCACACTAGTTGATATCACTTATATCGTTTAGAACTTTTGATTCCTTCCATTGTGTATATGGTATCGTGACACAGAAAATTTTGTTCTATGCATCAAATTTGTTATACATTTAAAGAAAATAGGAGTGATTTTTGGATGGCTTGATAATTTCATTTGTTAGCATACATAACACAAAGCTAAAAGACTTCCAATACTTTTGCTGTGATGCCTCAATTCACTGCAGTATTGTCTGTGAGGATGAAAAACAAGCAGTGGCAGTGAAAAGTCAGTTGCAGCAGCTTGCCAGGCCCATGTACAGTAATCCACCTGTTCATGGTGCGCTCGTTGTTTCTACCATCCTTGGAGATCCAAACTTGAAAAATCAATGGCTTGGGGAAGTGAAGGTAAGTTGGGGTTTCTATGGCTGCTCTTTAGCTTGGAACTCATTTTCAGAACATAGTATGTTATGGTAAAAGTTCAATGACTTGAAGAGTTCTTTTCTCCAGGGCATGGCTGATCGCATCATCGGGATGAGAACTGCTTTAAGAGAAAACCTTGAGAAGTTGGGCTCACCTCTATCTTGGGAGCACATAACGAACCAGGTATTGAGATCAATGACTTTCATCGCTTTCTATACTAGTATGCAACTATAAGAAAATTACTATTGTTTGATACTTCCTACAGATTGGCATGTTCTGCTACAGTGGGATGACACCTGAACAAGTTGATCGATTGACAAAAGAGTATCACATCTACATGACTCGTAATGGTCGTATCAGGTATAATTATTCAGCCACCAAGTTCAGCTTATCACACTTGTGTTCTTACACAAGAAGTTTACCAATCTGATTTTTTTGCCTCTTGTATGTGCAGTATGGCAGGAGTTACGACTGGAAATGTTAGCTACTTGGCAAACGCTATTCATGAGGTTACTAAATCAGCTTAAGCTCTTAACATCGTAGACTCAATAACCAGCTGCGGAAGGCTGTGAAACGACATCAAATTTCAGGAAGATCACTCTCTCCTTCCTACTAGTAAAACGCGAACTTGGTAGAATTGAGATAACAACATGTTGTGTAATAGCTAAGTTAAAATAATCGTACTGGGGGAATAAGCAGAGCCATTTTGAGGTAGAGGAAGGATTAGGCATTCTAATCTCTAGGTACATTCCAGACGTTAATAAGTGTCAAGGAACTTTCCGTTTTTCATGTCAACAGAATATTTACATGATATTTATGCCTGCATTTTGATGCATTGTTGTTGTTCTAATGTGTCATGGATAGAAATAATAATTTGTTCTTGGTGCTCATGGCATTTCTACATCAGCTATCATGTTTATCAACATTACATAAACAAGATTGAAAAAAATTTGATCCTGATCTTTAAAGACACCAGCGATTTCTGGTTTTTACTTCCCCATTTGCTAAATTTCCTTTTTCTTAAATTAAATAAAACGTAATACACTCGAAGCTTCTGACAAATATATTTACTCCTTTGACGCAGGAGGGCAAGTAAACTAAGCTAGTGTTTCGTAATAGACTTTGATATCTGTTTGGTTGTGAAATTCGTACACATATTTCGAATTTTTGAAGCTCCCACTCACGAAACTTCAAGAAAAAATTTCAAGTAAAATGCAGAGATGAAATGCATGTTCAAAGTTCAAACATAACTTCAAAGTCCAAAAATTACAACTTTAAAAAAGAAAGAATAAAGCATCTAGTACCCTATGATCAAATTTACTAGGGCACGCTCCAATTTCATGGGGTTCTATTACCCCTTGAACTAAATTTTAGTGTATTTTTATCATCTTTTTTAGCTGACGTGAGATCTTTTATCACCCTGTTTTGCTGAGATGACACCTTTGACATGAATCCCATTTTATACAATAAAGGTGTCGCGTCCGCATAAAATTATGACAAAAATATGTTAAAATTATAGACCTTGAATTAAGGGTAGAATTACTGAGTTTCATGCTCTTATTATTGCTTGATTTTTAGATGGTTGATTGTTCCAAGACATGAAAGAAAGGAAAGAACATCCTTGTTGCATCTTGCTTCTTCCTAAAGCTTGACGTCCAGATAGGCTAGGTTTAATGAGTAGAAGATTATGTTATTTTATATTTTCTTAATTTAGAATTGATGGGAGAAAGCATGTCTAGACCTGCGGGCATGGAGTTGGGGTGGATAAAGACACGAGTACTTAACTTTAATCCCAAAAACTATGTTATTGATTGATTATGTGATATTTATGATATTATGTGTTATGCGTCCGAAAGGAGATTGTTGTAAATGTAGTATATGAACATGATATTCTTTTTAGTTGTTTTAGTGATAAACCTAGTTGAGTTGTAATAGTATTAGGTTGTATTGTGCAATAATATGATGAGGAGAATTATGCTAAGATCGAATATTGATGAGCATAGTAATATCTAAGGGATATATGACTTGAATTAGTATGATGACTGTATTATGTGGAAAGCGGTAGAGGATAATGATACGCGTGAATGTGCTAGTTATAGATGGTGATGTTAGAAACCAAGTTGCAGTATTTAAGAAGATAAATGATATTTTTAATAATTAATGAGTAATTAAGGCTCCAATAGTGACTTGTATACGTAAGAATTAAATTGTGATTTATTTTATGATATTCTAGTTTTGATATTGATAAAAATACTATATCTATTGGATGCTCATGAGAGGCTAAATTGGTGATAATGATGGTTTAGTGAATTGTGCCTATGGGTGGCTTGTTTGATAATGATAACTCCTTAAAGTATGCTATGAATACTTGTTGATTGGTATTCGGACATGCTTGAAATTGTTGATGCTTGGATTGTTGATGCATGTATAAATGATTGTTGAAAATTTACTTGATGGAATTGACTTTAAGTATACTTGTAAACTTGGTACATTGTTGTATGTTGTGAAGTTGTGTAAATTTGATATTGATAATACTTGTTTATGTTGGATCGGGTACCACGCCGGTACGGATATGTATATGTTGGATCGGGTACCACGCCGATACGGTACATGAACATAGATTGTTCCCTACAGGTCATGACTATTTGGGCAAAAATAAGTCTCATAGCATGTGTGTACATATTCATGTTGAGTCTGTGGATGTTTACAGGATGGTTGATACGCTTGATGGTTATGTGGCTTGTTTATGAGCGTTGTTTAATCTGTTATTGTTGTATTGTTGATTCATTGGGTATTTGATTGTGTGATATGTCTTTGAAAAAGTGAAACTTTGTACTTATATGTTGGTTGACTTGCTTCATTTATATGTGTTTTAATTGTAGCTTACCAAAACGGCTAGTTATCATTCTTCAATATTATAATAGAGCATTTGGTTGTTAGCCCGAGAGTTTAGTGTGAGTTGTCTATAATTACGGGTTTGTTCCTGTGAATATGAGTAATGAAAGAGATAAGGTGAATAAAAAGGAACAGTGATGTATTAGCTTTGGATTATGGTTGATGTGTGAATTAATAAGACTAGAGTATGTTAGTAGCGAATATAATATTGATGGTGTTGGAAGAGTAGTTGGATGTTATAACTTATTTAGGCAAAGTAATAATATTATTACAACCTTAATTGAATTATATTTCATTCAAGATGTCATGATTTATTTTTGTTAATTCTATTTTATGATTATATGAATTAACACGGTCGGACGATGATGCCTACCGGTACGTGTGGTTGTACTGACCCTACTCTTGTACATCCCTTCTTGGAGTGTAGACTGGATGTAAGTTAGTTGTAGTTACTAGATGGATGACGATATTCAACACTAACTTCTGCACTTTCTCCTGGCAGATGTTAGTCTTTATATTATTTATTTTATTATCAGTCTATGTTGTAGTAGATAGCTCTTGTACATATCTGGTCAAGTCTTGGGATAGTGAAGGACATTTGTATGAAATTTTTGAAAAAATTTATTTATGAGTATTTAATTTACTTATTATATTTAATCTAGTATTTTCTTAAAAACAGAAGTCTTCCGCATATTTTTAGTTGGTAATAAAGGTTCTCCTTGGCACTTAGAATAGCGTAGGTGCCCACACGATCTGTTAATTTGGGTAGTGACGCTATGGCCATGGAGCTAAATTTTGGGAGCGCAAACATACAATTTCCATCTATTTGACCTTTGATTCCCCATTGCTATTTTTGCTCTAATAATATGAAATTAGAGACAAACTTTGAAGGATCAATTCGATTTTCTTTACATCTGTTTGGTGATTGCAGTTATTAATTTCCATACCCGAAATTTGCTGCGAAGAGCAAGCTAATCAAATCACTATGGCTAGTGGAAAGTGGTATTAACCATGAAATAAGGGAAGCAATCAATGAACTCAAAATCAAATTGAATCCGACCAGTGTAATGGTACTAGCGAAAGCGAATCTAACCATTATCAGTGTAACAGCAATCAAATCGATCCTTCAAAATCCCTTCGAGGACATCTGATAAAATTGGTAGATACAATGGTCCCGAGGGCCTGAATGACATGCACAAATCGAGAAATGGTCCAAATTGATCTTTCAAAGGCGAAAAAAAGAAAGAAAGAAAGGAAGGCTGCTGAGATGAGAATATCACATAAATATATGACTTACATTCAAGAAAACAGCTAAAAACAACTGCATATAAATAACTACAACCAAAAACTAAACTCCTAGTGCTCCAGAAGGCCTCTCTCGAGGATATCTGCTTAACTAGACATTACAATATTTATCACTTTATACTCCTATCTGAAATATTCTTACCAAAACAATGTACAAAAGAGGCAACAGATTTGCTATTAGCTAAGACAACATAAGTAGACAGGATTACACTTCCTTGTAAGCCAAACAGCGACCATACCCCGCGTACAACTTTTACGTGCGTACATAGCCGCTAGTTAAGCCAAAAAGCATGGTTACATTTAATTAACAAGGACTCCCTATATTTTCTGATACACCAACTCTATATTACATTACTACACTTGTGTTGCACCGGGAAAGGGAAAATTCAGATCAAGTTGCCTCCCCACATGCTCAGGGATCAGCTTGTTGACCAAATCAGGTGAAGCCCCAGATAGCTGCAAGCAACAGACGGAACATAAATATAACTTACATGATCCCTAACATCTAACATCTCGCATGAAGGAAAGTTTTGACTCTTGAATCACATTAAAAAAGATCCCGTTACAAAGAAAGAAAGGTTAAAATGTATGCATTACCACAAAGACTCCAACTCGTTATACAGCAGCAACAACTACACACCCAGTATAATCTCACAAAGTGGGGTCTAGGGAGGGTAGAGTGTACACAGACCTTATCTCTACCTCAGAGGTAGAGAGGCTGTTTCCGATAGACACTCGGCTCAAAGAAAAAATAGTTCAAAGCAGTCCAAAAAATAGTCCAACTATTAATAATGAGGATAAATATCCAGTGCAGCCTTAAAGAAAGGTTAAAATGTCTACCTTACCACAAAGAGTTCAACTAGTAATAAATAATGAGAATAAATATTCAATACAGCCTTAAAAAAAAAATTGGCCCATATAGTTCTGATAACAAACAGGGACCTCTGTAATTGGTCAATATATTTGTGATAGTAATTGGGAAGCCAAAACTACTATTTATGTCTAAAGATCAGCAAGATGTAGGGAAATAGAAGCTTTTACAAAGTAATAGCTTTCTAAAACCATCAATACTCCAGATAAATTCTCATGACAGTAAATCACCAAAACCAGTTACATTAAATGGTTCCACAATAATTGGCAACACAGTTAATATAATTGCTTAGATCTATGCACATGCAGACAATCCTTGGCTCTCACATTTTGAAGCGGCGGACGGACAAAAAGATCCGTGAAAGATTGTAATTTGAGAGGAAAAGACAATGGATTATCAAAAGCGAAGGAAGAAAGAAGACAACCGACAACATGTGATTTTGACGCAGGGGAAAGACAGAAGATTGCGTGAGGGATTGTTATTTAAGAGGAAAAGACAATGGATTATCCAAAGCAAAGGAAGAAAGAAGACAACCGACAACATGTGATTTTGAGGGAAAAGACGATGGATATCAAAGCAAAGGAAGAAAGAAGATAACCGAGAAGACGCATGACGCATTTAATAGTAGAACAAAAGAACACCACACAGAAACCATGAGCTAATATGTAACGCATCATTTTCCTGTATTATTCACTTTGAAGATCCGTGTCACATAAGGATTTACTTTAATGGTTTGTTTTTTGTATTTATCACTTCACACAAGAACTTTATGCACCGCTCCACCGTCAATCCAACCTCCTTCCCTTGTCATTTACGACAAACATCTAAATAATGGATAAGGAAAAATAATTGCTCTAGCTAATGAAACAAATCTACGGATGGTGTCCAACTAGTGAGCCAAAAATTCTTCAAACACTCAAAAGATAATAGCCATGGAGACTATAATAATATTAGTAAGGTATGAGAACATTTTGAAAATGGTACCTCTTGTTTAAAGTTGAAAAGAGGTGGAAATGGACGTCCATTTGGGAGACGGGCGTTGGGCTCACGAAGTTCATCAAAGAATGGATGTGCACAGGCTTCCAGCTGCAAGGAGTAAAAGCGGGTAAATAGACTGATAAATGGTTTGTAGATGAAACAACAATACTTCAAAGAATATCACTTGTAAAATGAGAAAACTCACCGCAGTACAGCGAAGACTTGGGGAATATTGGAGAAGCCGTGAAGCAAGATCAATTGCTTCAGGAGGCATTCTTTTATGGAATACCTGAAACCATGGAAGTCTTTTAGCTCTCTTTTCAACTAAATCTGATTTAGGTGTACTTAACGTAAAAATACTTCAACAAGAGAATGAACTGGTGCAGAATAATTATCAAAATATAACAATAACACACAATACCTTGTGCCAAGGATGGGCTTTTATCTGTGGGAATCTGAAATCTGTGTAATTTGGGTTCATACATCGAATTTCTTCCCGAGTAGGAGTACCAAGGACCTGCGACAAGGTTTTTCATTAGTAAAAAAAGATCCATTTAAGCGTTGACTGAGATTACTAGGATGTTCCAAATGAAGTAGGAGGTCACACCTTGATAATCTCCACAAGTTGGTCTACTGCATTTTCGCCAGGAAAGAGCGGCTGTCGTAGTTTATGATTGACGAAAGTTCAATAAATTAACAATCTTCAATGAAGTAATAGATGGAATTATACACTTGCAAACAAAGATAAATAACACAAACCTGCCCCAGAAGAAGCTCAGCAAGGACACAGCCTGCTGACCAAATATCAATTGATGTTGAATATTCTGTGGCACCAAATATGAGTTCTGGAGCTCTGTAGTAGCGAGAGCAAATGTATGAAATATTTGCTTCACCATTCACCTGTGCATCGAAAATCTCATTAGTATCAAACTGAATGATTCTCCATGCAGAAAGAGCCACGCAAAAAAAAAACGTGAATAAAAGTATTGCAGTTTTTGAGCTGAGACTTCTGAAATGCTAAAGACTAGTTCTGCTCTCGCTCCCACTGTCAATAGTAAAAATACATCCACCCTCGCATGTCAAAACCTACTTGGATTGGTTAAAAACTTCTCTTCAATTGCGAAGAAGATATGTAAGAACCTAACAGCCAAGAGTCCAAAAAGTATCAGATGTTTAAAAACAGAAATGTCTTCAGACGGTGCCTTAATCAGCACCTATTCGTGAAATCAAGCACACTAAACCCAGACCACATGAAAAACAACCTACTATCATGAAGCTAAAGCACCTTCAAAGAAACATTCACAGCACAAGACCGAAAGAAGATTGGAAGACACATTGAAGATGGCAACCATTTATGTGCAAAATGCAGCACTTATAAGGATGTAATGATATATCAAATAACAAACATACCAAGACTTTTGCACTTCCGAAGTCACACAGCTTGACTTGATGGGTCAGAGGATCAACCTTCAAATAACATACAATATAGATTTAGGTTGATGTTAGCATAAAATAGGAATGAAGTGGATTCCTAATTCACATACCAAAAGATTTTGAGGTTTCATATCTCTATGGCAAATCCTTGGAACATTATGAATATAAGCCAGACCCCTAAATATCTGCCAGTAACAACTCATCAGAATCACATAATATCCAGTTGCAGAAGAGGCATAAAGAGAAAGGAAAGACGTAAACCTGATATATGTAAAGTTTCACATATATGAGCGGCATCCTTTGATTTGAATTGCTATAGTGCCTCAAAATCTTGGATAAACTTTCAGGAACATAATCCATGACCAAATTAAGAAAAAGCTCATCTCTACTAGTCGTGGAAAAGAAGCAGTGCTTTAGACAGATGACATTCGGGTGATCCATCAATCGCATCAGTTGTAGCTCACGATTTTTATACCGTTTATCCTGCAAAACCTTCTTTATCGCCACGGTCTCTCCAGTTTCCAAGCATTTCGCCTAGAGACAAAAAAGTCAGGTCATTTCTGTGTACAAGAGGATTGATGTAAATTTACAATCGAATCAATTCACAAACCTGAAACACTATCCCAAATGATCCTGTACCGACAACTCGCTCTGCCATATAACTGATGGTCTGCAGAAAAAAGAAACAAAGTTTCAATATTTTCGAAAATGGCTTGTTAAGCAAAACAGATTGCATAAAAAGATTACATTAAAAAACATTGAATCCTCAACCAAAGAAACTGATGTATATAAGGTACACACCCTTTTTGGTTCTCCATTTTTGCCTCCAATGGTGGTAGAAATTATGTGACCAGTCACTGCACCATTACCCTCAACAACAGCAGCTGACATTTCCTACAATGCAAACCAAGCAAGGTCAATTACAGGACTAAACAAACTCCATCTCGTTTACAAAATACTAAGAAGCTGTCCTTCCTTACCATAACCTGGCCAACAACCTTAAAACTGTTAAGACTGTTCAAATGGCATAAATACAATATTTAAGGAGAAGAATCAGCCATAACAATTCACATGAAGCAAACTCAATAAAAGATTGAACCACAATTTACTTAAAGATGAAGAAAAGCAGCCTAAAAAACTTTTCTTGCAAGCTAACTAATCAACTCAAAGTAAACTTATCCCTTCTAATCCCATATACACAAAGTACATAAAAGGGTAAATAAGTCACTAACTACTCCACCAAAAAAAAATCTCATGGATCTAACCCTAAATATCCACTCTCCATACCCCCACAATTGACCACAGTAGAAACTCCTGAAACAAAGAGAATTATAGTATTTTCCATAAATCAAACCAAAAAGCTGAAACACAAAGATACTTGCAAACTCAAGTTTTTAAATACATTAAGAGCTACTAGAAAATTTTCAAAAAAATATGAAACAAAACTAAAAACACCTCGTGCCCCTCTCTCTTTTATTTTTGATAACCGTGCGGTCTGAGGCAGCTTTCGCGCACCTCGAGTAGAGTTAATAATACCTCATTGACGTAACAAACTCAGAAGAAGAAAAAAAACTCGCCGGTAAAAATCTCCGGCGAACTTTCCGATCCATGAGAACACACAAACAAACACAAAGAGATCGAGCGAGCTAGCTAGATCACAACTCAATAGTAATGAACCTCTCTAGTAGTAGTACTACCTTTTCTTGCTCCGTCTCCGGTCTTGCTCCTTCGTCGCCGGCGACGGCGTTTCTTCCTGCAGCTCCACCTTCTACTTGGTTGTAATACGGTGGTTGTCGCTGATGCGGCGGCGGCGGCATAAGTTGGTTAGGGTGAAGGTGGTACGGGTGGCGGTAGAGCTGATTTTCCGGTGGATTATGGTGTTGAGGACCAATGGGTATAGAAGCCATGTGCTCTTTCTTTTTCTTCTTACTTTGCTAGTGCTCTCACACTCTTTTTCTTACTTCTATAAAATAAACTAATAATAATAATAATTGCTTCTTTTTTTTTTTTCCTAAATATTTGTTGGAGTACTATAGCACTTGGGAGTTTAAATATATATAGTACCACTTGAGAAGGTTTTCTATTTCCAAACGTAATTTCTCTGTTTCAAATTATATATTGTTGTTTTTTTATATATTCTAGTGGCGCTTAAATATTGATTTAATCGATAAATTAAATCAAAAGAAATACGTTTTATTAATATTTATCAAAAAAAAATTATCGATTAAATTAAAAATCGAATGTGTTAAGAAACAAAAGTCGATTAATTTGAAATCATAGTAAATATTTTGTTGATTTTATGTGTTTAGAAATTGAAAACTGGTAAATTAAATCACTAATGTATAAAATCGAACAAAATCGAGTATGTGCACCCTTACCTTGCACTACCATTTAGAAAAATGTTTAGAAAGAATTTTAGCGATTTCACACTTAGTATTTCTTAAGACTAGATGTCGAAGGTCTGTGCCAGCACGGGCCCATATTATTTTTTTGCCTCAATTTATGTGTCACAAATAGGATTTAGACAATTATATTTTTAACATATTTTAGATATTTTAAGTTGTTAATTGTCGTAATTTATAATATTTTATGTAATTCTCAAATAATACATATTACTCTCCTTGTTCAAACTTTCGTGGCATTGATAGTCAATTATAATTTTTAAAATAATTTAAATTTCTATTGAGATTTATAATACCTCTTTTCTATCTCAATTTTAATGGCACTAATGTAATTTTGAGAGTTAACCAAATATTTTATATATTTAAAAAAATTTAAATCGTTAATTATTGTGATTTATAGTAATTATTTTTATTTTTTTTAAATATATAACAAATTAATTTTCTTAAGATATTTTAAGTTGTTATCTATATTGTTGTTATAATACTTTTTATGTACTTTTCAAGTAATGCATGAGAAACTCCCCTTGTTCAAATTTTTGTGGCATTGATAGTCAATTATATTTTTATTATTTCAATTTAAGTGGCACTGATATAATTTTGACAGTCAACCAAATATATTAGTATCTCTTAAACTTTTTATGTTATTAATTATATGTATATATATATATATAATTTTTTTACGTATTTCTTTGAATATATAACAAATTATTTCTTTTTAGATATTCTAAACTATTAACTATTGTAATTTATAATCTTTTTGTGCAATTTTCAAATAATATACGTTACTTTGGATATTTTAAATTGTTAACTATTGTAATTGATAATACTTCTTATGTAATTTTCAAATAATATATGTTACTCTACTTGTCCAAAAATTTCGGCCACAGATAGTCAATTATATATTTTTAAATAATTTAATATTTTAGTTATTCTGATTTTGTGATTTTTTTTATTCTAGTTGAAATGGCACAATGTTTAGATGATCATAATAATTAATTAGGGATGATATAGTAAAATCACGATTGAAGTAGCGAAACAGATATGTCTTAAATGACTTATAATAACTAATTAAAAATGATATACACAATTATTATAAAAATTACTTGTGGGAAAAAAAATTAAATATGCCTTATATAAGAGATCAAGTTAATGTAACATTAAATATTATTAATTTACGAATGCTTAAATGACTTTATAATAATTTTTAAATATTAATGTTTTAA
This sequence comes from Capsicum annuum, assembly GCF_002878395.1. Classification (NCBI taxonomy): domain Eukaryota; kingdom Viridiplantae; phylum Streptophyta; class Magnoliopsida; order Solanales; family Solanaceae; genus Capsicum; species Capsicum annuum. Next base: position 209,467,173 of record NC_061117.1, read on the forward strand.
TAATTGAATGACTTATAATAATTATTAGGGGCAATACAGTAGAAGCAACTGAAACAGACATGTCATAAATGTCTATATTATTTTTTATTAAATATTTTATTAATTTTTAGTTCATAATAAATTATATATAATAATTAATTAGGGATAATATAGTAAAATTACGAAGCAAACAGCTTAACTGTCACAAGCAAGATGATGGAAAGCTGCTGAAACTCCCTCTTATATACATCTTAAGATATGTAGGTATATTAGATACAACATAAATACTTTTTTAAAATATAAGTGGATTTCTCACATATTTTGTTACGTTCAGTATGTTAATAAAAAGATTACAATAAAAATATTTGTATATCATTTAGATAAATACTATGAGACAGCTAAGAATGTGAACGGTGAGGATGAAGTCTATGGGAATGAAATGAAGATGAGGTGTGTTGGAGAGTAGAATGACATGATTGTGGAAATTACATCTAATGTCCTACAAAGTGATCGGTCTTAAATTTTTGTCTACCAAATATATGGTTAATTGAGCAGGTTCACTTTCTTAAAATGTTTTGAACGTATATCTTACTTACAAGAGTTAGAACATGTGCCTAATGGACGATATATTGAAGTTCTTAAGTTACGTTTGATTATAAGGAAAAACTTCTGGTCAATTAAACAGATTTACTGTCTTAAAATATCATGACTATGCGCCTTATTTGCTAGAGTTAGAGCGTATTCCTTATGGGTAACAAATCAAAGTTCTAACATTTGCTTATAAGGCAAAACTTCTGACCAATTTATATAGGTTAATTGCCTCGAAATGTTATGAACGTTTGTCTTATGGGCAAGAGTTAAAGCACATGTCTTATAGACAAGAGTTATTAAGAGTAGTCAGAAAATCAAACCACCTCTTATGCAGGCCATTGTATAAGACTTTTTTTTATGAGGGCAATATGAAAACTAATCTATTTTAGGGTCATTTCTAAATTTAAATCTACATAATCAGTGAAAAATGTCAATTGTGGAACTTATTTTTCCTACTTATAATAGAAAATTATTTTTCTTCTTTTTAAGGAATTTATTTTTTCAAAAGTTTAGGCCAACGAAGCATGAAAAATTGAAACACATTTATAAAAATGTTTTTCTTTCGCGCTGAATGTAGGGGCGGAGCTACAACCATCGAAGGGATGGTCAGATGAACACCCTTTGTCGGAAATTTTTTTCGAGTATATAGGTTAAATATAGATATTTATGGTTATATACGTGTTGTTGCACACTATTAACAAGCTAGAGAAGCATAGTCCAGTGGTCAAGAGTGTGCATTTCCGCATCAACAACCCTGGTTTGAACCTTGGCAAGTGTAGCAGTGCTTTATTTTCTTCGTTTTTTTAAACAGTTCTTTGCCCAAAGAAAAATATGAACACCCTTAACCAAAAGTTTGGCTCTGCCACTGACTGAATGTACTCATAGTTTCTCTTCGTTGAATATTTACTTTATATATGTGTCATGTTGAGAAAAAAGAAATTAATTCTATCTTGAATTTTTAAAATAATAAATAATTTGGGATATCGATATTTAAAATCACGATAGATAATTTGAGACAGAGGAATATTATAATAAACTCCTCTCAGTTACAAAATATTTTCTTATTTAATTATAATCTATTAATATGTATTTCAATATTTCTCTTTTAGTAATAAATGAAGATTTATTGTACGTATATCAAAGTGTGAATAGGTTTTATTTGAGATAAACTCATAGGGACGAACTTTTACTTATATTATCGTTTTCTTCATGTTCAATTAGATATCCAGAATTCGTGGTAGATTGATAATTTACCTAAATTAATCATTGCGATTACTTAAAGACAAATTATGATCTCAATTAGTTCAGTTTAAGTTTTACTTATAATGTACACTTATACTTTTTATTTAAAAAAATATGATGCATAACTAAGTTAGATGAATTCTATTTTTCAGTATTTCGATGCTTAAAATATGAATCAAGACTATCTCTAAATTTATAAGCAATAAAAGGGTGATATGAAGATGGGCAATTTTAAAAGTTTTTTTTTTTTTTGTGCAATTTAAAAAATATAGTATATTCTTATTTTCCGTTCACACTTTAACACCTCAATAGATTCAGTTTAATTTAAATTCTAAAGTAATAAAGTTAAAAAAGAAGTATAAATTCACTAATCAACATTAGTAAAAGTTATCCGTTTGTAAATTTTTCCAACGTAATCATTTAAGCATGCGTTACATTTATCCTTTATTATAAAGTTTTGATTAAGGTTCTATCTCATAAATACTCCATCAATCTATTGCAAATTTACAAGTCATTAGTCTCCCCATCAACTTTTGCTGCTATTTTATGGTACATCCATTAAGGCATACAGTACAACACAGTCTTTTGGGCTTTTAGCTTTTTTGACTAGCAATAGTGATAATAATTCTTCACCTTTTTAAGAAAAAATTGGCTCTTTTGTTTGGCGGTGGCTGCATACTTTTAGCTTTTTCAACTCCAATCATTTAATAGCACTATGTTAATAGTTTATCCCTCCAAATAATATAGGGATACTTAGTAAATTTATGCTTATCATAACTAACATAATCATTATTAATATAAATATTAGCGATACACAATATATATATATATATATAATTTTATTATTATATAGAAGAGTCATAACTAGAATAATCAAGGATAAATTCATCAATTAATAAAAAGTCTAGCTTAAACTTATTGTACATCATGCAGAGATTGGAAAATTTCAAAAAAAAAATCATGTTTCAAAAAATTCTAATGACCATGCTTTGAAATTTTTTTAAAAATCAAGTGATATTTTAAAGAAGTGGAGCCCATTATTTTTCTTTAAAAGATTATGGAGAAGTTCTTTTCTTAAAATTTTATTTATATAATAGCTTCAGAATTCATGATCATACTGTTTTTTTTTTCTTTTTTATTTGAACAATATACTTGAATCAAATGAAAAGAATAATTTTAAATTTAAAGAGAAATTATATTTGAAGTTTGTTTCATTTAAATATTTGTAAAATTTTAATATTCAGATAAACTTTCTCTCCTCTTATCCAAAATCACAGCATAAACATTGTGAAGTTTTTTCATGTATCTTGAATTCGACATCTAATCAAAGTTATAAAAATTGAAATATTGGAAAACATAGTTTATCAATGGATGTGTAAATAATCACATATGTTTCATAAATGATAAAAAAGTAAAATTAAATTTGGCCACGCATTTAATCACATAAAGTAGTTATTAGTATATTATAGTAAAATAATTAAAAAAATACTCATAATTATTGAATAGACGTGTATCTATCATACACAATAAGTGAATTCCTCAATATTTTCAAAACTTCACTTGATAAATACTACAAAGATTTACAATACATATAAATTATGAAAACATAATTACTTACTAATCATCTGTTAAAATTATTTTAAACGGCTTATTTAAAATGTAATATTAACTAACTCATGTTAAATTACTACAATATATACCATGTTAACTTTTGTAAATTCTTCAGATTCTTCTTATTTGAGGTAGTAAATTTAGATAGACATCCCATTTTAAAAGATATTTCTTGTTTACTATAGTAAATTAATCTCCTATTTTTGACTTATATAAGATAAAACATAAAAGTAATCTTTTAACATCATGATTCACTAAAATTTTCATTCATTTCCTTATTTTCGCTTGTTAAACACACATGAAATAAATTTAAATGTATTTAAAATCAATTTATGTATGAATTAGTATTCTTTATTGCTTCATATAATTCTATAAAAAAAAATTGTTAATAAATAGATATTTATAACTTCAATTTGTTCTCTTGTATGGTTTTTAAATAAAGTAGAACGTTAAAATTAGTTGTTTAATATAAGAGAATGTATTTGATCTAGGACGACCAAGGGCAAATTTGTCAATTAACAAAAAGTCTAGCTTAAACTTACTGTACATCATGCAAAGAATGAGAAATTTCAAAAAAAAAAAAAATCTATGTTCAAGTGACATCTTAAAGAAGTGAGGCACATTATGTTTTTTTGAAAGGTTATGGAGAAGTTCTTTTCTTAAATTTTTCTAATAGCTTCAGAATTCATGATCATACACTTTTTTTCTGATTTATTTAAATAATATACTTGAATCAAATGAAAAGAATAATTTTAAATTTTAAAGAGATTATATTTGAAGTTTGTTTCATTTAAATATTTTTTTAATTTTAATATTCAGATAAATTTTCTCTCCTCTTATCCAAAACCATGGCATAAACATCGTGAAGTTTTTTCATGTATCTTGAATTCGATGTCTAATCAAAGTTATGAAAATTAAAATATTGGAAGACATAATTTATAAGTGGGTGTGTAAATACTCACATATATTTCATAAATGATAAAAAAGTAAAATTAAATTTGGCCACATATTTAATCACATAAAGTAGTTATTACTATATCATAGTAAAATAAAAAAAATATTAATAATTATTGAATAGGCGTGTATTTATCATGCACAATAAGCGAATCCCTCCATAATTTCGAAACTTCACTTGATACATATCATTACAAAGATTTACAATACATATAAATTATGAAAACATAATTACTTACTAATCATTTGTTAAAAATATTTTAAACAATTTATCTAAAATATAATATTAACTACCTCATGTTAAATTACTACAATATATATCATGTTAACTTTTGTTAATTCTTTAGATTCTTCTTATTTGAGGTAGTAAATTTAGATAGACAAACCATTTTAAAAGAAATTTCTTGCTTACTATATTAAATTAATCTCCTATTTTTGACGTATATAAGACAAGACATAAAAACAATCTTTTAACATTATGATTCATTAAAACCTTCATCCATGTTCTTATTTCCGTTTGTTAAACAAACATGAAACGAATTTAAATGCAATTAAAATCAATTTATGTATGGATTAGTATTCTTTATTGCTTCATATGATTCTATAAAAAAATGTTAATAAATAGATATTTACAACTTTAATTTATTCTCTTGTATAGTTTTTAAATGAAGTAGAACATTAAATTTAGTTGTTTAATATAAGAGAATGTGTTTGATCTGATATTAAAATAAGCACTAGAGTGTAGAGTGTATGATATTTTATTATATTTATTCAAAAATATTAATGATTATTTTTTTAAAAAAATAAATTAAAGAACTATAAATATATTTAAAATTGCAATATTGGGCCCATAAATGGACCCTCCATCATCTAGTATATATATATATATATATATATATATACAGGTCCATGCTGGGCATGACCCCAACATGTTAAGATTAAACTTTTTAAATTATTATGAAAACACTGAAATAAATCATCAAAAAAAGTATAGATATATTTATATATAATATGAGTGTATTTAGAAATTATCGCAGCTTATATTCTCCCAGTAATTTTACTACCTAAGATTTAGATCTTTCATTAAGTGTTAAGAAAATATATTTATAATTTATGCATGAACTAGCATAAGAAATTAAATAGTTTTTAATAATTGAAATTTTTAATTATTTTGATTTACAATACTTTTTCTTCTATTTCAATTTAAGTGACACTAATATAATTTCGAGAGTCAAGCAAATATCACGATTGAAGTAGCGAAGCAGATATGTCTTAAATGACTCATAATAACTAATTAGAAGTGATATAGCAAAATTGTTATAAAAATACTTGTGAAAATAATTTAAGCGGCCTCATATAAGATGCCAAGTTAATTTAAAACATCAAGCGTTAATTTATCATTTTATGTCTATTTTATTTTTTTATTAAATATTATTAATTTTTTAATACTTAGATGACTTATAATAATTAATTAGAGGTGATATAGTAAAATTACGGTTGAAGCAGTTGCAGCAGACATGTCATAAATATTTATTTAATCTTTTTATTAAATATTATTAATTTTCTAATACATAAATGACATATAATAATTAATGAGGGGTGATAGTAAAATCATGGAGCAAGCAATGGTCAGCAAATATGTCGACCACCAAAACAAAAAAGTAGTTAAAAAATTAAAATTTAGTTTTCTTTACGTATTTTATTCTTCATTTAGTTGTACCTAATAAAAATTAACATTTTGATCATTCAGATCTTAGCTCGTAACTATGTATTTAATTTTTTGTTTGAATGTAATCATTTAGGTCTCAGTAGATATACTACTTTCATACTTTCTTTTTGACGTAGATATTACTATTGCAAAGTACTTCATCCTACCATTTAATTTATAATTCTTTATCTATTTTATCCTTGTTATTAAATACTCCTATTATTTATAATCTAACAGTTAAATAACTTATAACAACTATTTAGAAGTTATATTATAAAATTACTATAAAAAGTACTTGTGAAAAAATTTTAGTGGACTCCATATAAATCGTCAAGTTAATTTAAAACATCAATGGTTAACTAATTAGAAGCAATATAATAAAATTATTATAAAAAAACTTGTGAAAAAAATTTAAGTGGATCACATATAAGTCTTCAAGTTAATATAAAAGATCAAGAGTTAACTTATAATTTTGTTTCTATTTTATCTTTTTTTTTTTATATGAAATATTATTAACTTTTTAATGCTTAGATGATCTATAATAATTAATTAGGAATGATACAATAAAATCACGATTGAAGCTGTTGAACCAGACATGTTATGAATATTTATTATATTTTAAATTAAATATTATTAGTTTTTTAATACATAAATGACTTATAATAATTAATTAGAGATGATATAGTAAAATCACGGTTGAAGAAGCTGAAGCAGGCATGTCATAAATATCTATTTATTTTTTTAAAATTAAATATTATTAATTTTCTAATACGTAAATGACTTATAATAATTAATTAAGGATGATATAGGAAAATCATGATTGAAACAACTGAAGTAGATGTGTCATAAATATCTACTTTACTTTTAAAATTAAATATTTTTAATTTTCTAATACATAAATGACTTATAATAATTAATTAAGGATGATATAGTAAAATCACGATTGAAGCTGCTGAAGCAGGTATGTCGTCCACAGGCCGCCTGCTTCAGCAGCGACATTGTCACACACACACACACATATATAAACTTGTGCTAGCAGGGATCGATGTATATTGTTTTCTTTTTTAATTTATGTGATACATATTTTTTTTTTATATATTTTTAAATATTTTATATTGCAAGCTATTGTAATTTATAACACTTTTTACACAATGTTTAAATAACATGTGTTACTCTCTTTGTTTTAATCCTTATTGCATTGATATAATTTTGAGAGTCAAATTAAATTTTTTAAATATTTTAAGTTATTAATTATTGAAATTTAATACTTTTTCTTGTGTTCTAATTTATGTGCCACTAATAAAATCTTGAGAATCAATCAAATTTTTATGTTTTAATATTTGAAATTATTAATTATTATGATTTATAATATCTTTTATATATTTTTTTAAAATATATAACAGATTAAAAAAATGTGAGATAAACGAATTAAAATAGAAAAAAAATTAAAAGGGAATGAAACCAATGAAATTGCGGCAAAGCCGGCATATTGACCCACTGCCTTTGACACAATAACATTGGCCGCATTCCCTTTTTATTATTTATTTATTTATTTATACACACAAACATTATCTATATATACTGTGCACATTTTATAAACTAGATGATCCAAAGCATTGAGCGGTAATCTTCGCAAAAATATAGTATAAGGTAAGGGAGCAAATTAAGATTCCCTTAACCTTTTTGAATATATATATATATATAGATAGATATTTTTTTTTTTCATTCAGTGTCCGGTACCCGCATTGAAGCCCGACTAGTCCGAATTTTACTTTCCAATCATTAATTATATTTTCTTCTTTTTATTGTATACAACTGTATAGCAGGTGAAGTCAGATACAACTTTTTTTTTATGGGTTCAGTTGAATCTAATATATCGACACAAAATATAAATATACATGTGAAAAAGCAATTAGAATTGCAATAAATAATCATATCACAAACTTATGACTTTTAAAATACAATATATTCATATTATGAATCTCAATAGTTTAGATGATGAACTGCATCTAATGACAATCAATGACGAAGTGCAATTACCATATAATCAATCTTCTGAAATAATAATTTAAAAACCGTCTCAACTTTCTATAAATCAAATAATTATTGCAGTAGTTGGTGTTTTTTATTTTTTTTTATACTTATTATCGCCTCTGCGTTTCACACGTTCTAGTTGGAGATTGATTAATCTTTTTGCAAGATTAAGATTTGATAAAGTATTATAATTTGTCCTAAGCTAAACAAGTTTTTATTTGTAACTAATTATTTCTCTAATGAATTTAGGGCAAAAATATTCCCAAGTACATAGGACGAAATCTTCTTAGTATTGCATGTGATGTGTTTCTGAAAATGTTAATAGTTGCTTAAAGAACCATCAATTTTCTTTCTTGTTTGTTTATCTATTTATTGTTTGGAGAAAATTTACTAATGTAGGTGTGTTTCCTGTTGAAGAAGGTTCTATGAAAAACAATTTCGCTATCCCACAAAATATGGATATAATTTGTGTATATTTATTTTTTTTTCCAGATTTTACTTGTAAAATTATATAGAATATATTATTGTTATCGAAAATCGATATGTGTATTGTTTTTTCGTTCATTAACATTAGAATGAAAAGAGAGTAGGAGTTCCAAGAGCTAATTTTGAAACTACTTTAACAATTCGCAAGCATAATAAGCCAATTTTAAACATATTTATCAATTAAAAAACATTTATATTATACTCCCTCTGCTCCTATTTGCTTGCAATGTCTTATTAGAGCCTTTTTGAAATTGTTGTAAGATAACTGTTTAATAGGGAAATACTTTTATGAATTAGTTTTTCAGAAAAATATTTTTGAAAAAAATACTCTGTGTTTGATAAATTCGTTTGAAAAGTTTTTTTTTTCTGATAAACATATTCTGTTTGACTAATCTTTTTAAAGAAGTGTTTTTGAGAGATAAATTACGGAAAAGATTTTGAATAATCTGCGTATGTCTCACTCTCTTCCGATCGATTGAAATTATCTAAGTAATTCACGTAATCATTGACCTCTTGTCAATTGGTTTGAGTGGCTTTATCAAGATGATCAAAAGCAAATTGTGCGAAGACTTCTGATTTTGAGAATTGCGCTAATCCTAATTTTAATTTACAATCTAATTGTTCATTGTTTAGGTCCTATTCTGGGTCTGTAGCTGACGACGATAGTGATCTTCGTATCAATTATTATAGATTAATAAAACTCAAATCAATAGCAAATAGAATAAAGAAGTTATTGTTTAAAAAATGCTGATTAATAGATAAATCGCTCACTATACATAACACCTATCAAACGAAAAAAACTTTATTGAATTGAGTTCGTTGTAGCTCACTTATGAAATTATGTTAATTATTATTGTATATGATAGACAACCAAAACTATAAATTGATAGAGAAAGTTATTTGTTTGGATAGAGAGGAGGAGACAATATAGGAACAAGGAATTAAGAGGAAAGCATTAGAGGACGAGTATTTTAGAGGGTCCATTCCATGTGCCATACTATTGGGCTTAGGACCTATCTATCTCCTGCTTGGCAAAGAGTGTGACTTGCTTATAATCAAACTCCATTTTATAACACCACTCCAAGTGGACGTTTCACCATAAAAATTATTTACTTTTTTTCGGATAATTATTTTATTTTAGTGAAAAAAAAAGTAAAAATAAGATGCGTTGGGTCATGAAAATTTCAAATACAATTTTAAATTGTATTTGAAAAAGTGAAAATAAGTTTTACTTGTTTTCATTTTCTTCACTCATACTTTTCTCACAAAATAAAAAAAAAAACTTTAATTTATATTTATGGTGAAACACAATTTCAACTTCAATTCTGAAAAAATATGATTTTCATGGCCAAACGGAGCCTAAATTAGTCTCTTTTTATTTGTTAACTATATAAAGGAGAAAGTTCATAAGTAGCGCCTTTCTATTACAATAGAGGTTTTGTTATAGCACGGTTTTTGAAGTAGTATTGATTATTTTTTTACAATCATGATGTTCAGATTAGTTTATGTGCACCTTAATTATTTTTACGGAATATTTGTCACTTTATATCAGTAACAAATATCAGGTAACTCTATCCACCAAGACTAGAACAAATGAGAAGAAATCACCTGGTGTTTGTCTTTGTTGGGAATTGAATCTAAATCCTTATGATGCTAAACTCAACTTTATTGAACCACTAGCGCACACACTTGGATGCTAGTAGTATTTTGATTTTGAAACGTAGCAAAGTACATTATATTTCTGTACATGCAATATCTCATTCTAATTGAAATCACGTGAATATAATATTTGATTCTAACGATATGTATGTATTTTCAAAGTAGAAGCTAGAACTAGATACATATGTATGTAGGTGTTTGATCAATACAAAAATTAAATGTATATATAAGACATCAACTTTATAACTGAGCGACTGATTCAATGTATGTGTTATCAAACCATATATGTACACAGTATTGATGAATTGTATGTGAAGAATATGTAAAGTATATGTTAATATTATGGGGAGGTGGAATTATTTAAGCTTGTGTTGACAAAAGTTAGTGTGGTGTTAAGGCTAAATCGTTCACTAGGAGTAGGACCTACTTGTTTGAATTATTTTAGAGGAATTAATTTGATTTCTTATTGAATTACAGTATTATATTTGGCTATTCGACTATAACTACCTATCAAATCAGTAAATAATTATTTTAATCCATTATCTATAATCACTTTTGTTTTAGATCATGTAAGTATATTTTGACAATTCAAACTAAATTGTCTTAATTTGGTCAGTTTAAGTCAAAGATGTGGTTGGGGAAGAGAATTTTTTCTCTATCCTTTCAAAACTAGAAACGTCAACACCAATTATTATGGTCTATGTGATTCATTTTTTTCTTCCTTTGGTAAATTACGTTTCTAGAATTCTTGCTTAAATCCATTGGCATTTTATCAAAATTTCAGCCAACATGTGATATGTGATGTAACCTCTTTATATCAGAAAACGACTGCAAAATGTTCTCTTGTTCGTGATTTGTCTGGTTATATACTAGAGGTGCATGTCCGTGTCAGTACGGGCCCAACACTATAAATA
>NC_061117.1:209481350-209525822 GCF_002878395.1 Capsicum annuum
GAAATGTCTACTAGTTATTTGAAAATGGTTAATTATAGTGAAATAAAGTGTCAATTAGATATTTCAAAATAAAGATTCAAAAAAAAAATGTCAATTAGATATTTGAAAATGGTTTTGAGTGTAGTATCTTAAAATGTGTGCTAGTAACTTGAAAATATTAATTGTGGTCGCATGACATATGAACTAATGACTTGATTTTTATATGTTTTGATGTAAACTTGCATACAGATGACATCCGCTGGTGACGTTGATTGACCTCGTCCTTATAAGAGGTCAAAGTCAACTGCTAAAAAGAAATCTCGGACATCTGTAGACTCCAATGAAAAAACTTTAGGATTGTTTAATATTTTGGTGGTTGTTGGAGTAATTATTAAGTGTCTTGTATTTTGGATTTGGTTGTTTAAAGAGTGTTGATTTGAATTACTTAAATGTTTTTATAATATAGTGCCTTGTATGGTTATTTTAGAAATGTGTGTTGTATGGTTATTTTAAAAATGTGTGTTGCTTGAGGCTATATACTAATTATTAAGTGCCTTGTATGGTTATTTTAGAAATGTGTGTTGCATTTTTGCATCCAAAAAAATGCAAAAAAGCGACGGACAATGGTCCTTTTTGTTCGTCGCTTTTTTGAATTTTTTAAAAATAAGTTTTAAAAAAGCGACGGCCTACGTCGCTTTTTTCTTCATTATGAAGAACAAAAAACGACGGCCAACGTCGCTTTTTTCTTCATTATGAAGAACAAAAGCTTTTTGTCTTCATAATAAAATTTTTCCCCTCAAAATACAACGGACAATGTCGTTTTTTCTGATTTATTTTTAAATTTTTTCCTTCAATAAAGCGACGCTATGCGTCGTTTTTTTCAAAAAAATAACTAAATTTTTTTCCCCCTAAAAGCGACGCTGATCGTCGTTTTCAAAAAACCAACGCCCCTTTTTGAGACGGAAAAAAAGCAACGGTTTTTTGTCACTTTTGCCCCAAAAAACGACGCTGGCTGTCGCTTTTGGGCGTTGCTTTTTGACAGTTTTTTAGTAGTGAATATTTATATTCTTGGAATAGTAGGGATCAATTTGAAAAAAAATTAATGTCTTGATATTTCAAGGGACAAATAAGAAAGTTAACTAATAGAGAAGATCACAGAACATAATAACTCAAGTAAAAATATAATTTGTTATAATTTATGCATTAAGCTGTATAGCAGTATACAAATAGCATTTTTGTAAGGTATTTTTATTTTATATCAAGAAACTTGCAAAAAAAAAAGTGAAGAAAGAGATATTTTTAAGTTAAAAACCTTTTACCCTTGATGATGAGTATAATTATAAGTTTGCCCTTAGTCGTCCGCAACTCTCCTTTCTATATAGTAGAAATATGTCATTCTGTTAATCTATCGGCTCATAGAAACATTAGCGTTATATTTTCATCTTAAAAATATTTTTAAAAAGTTCATATATACACTTTATATTAAAGATTGAAGTTATATAAGCGTATATTGAGAACTTTTTAAATTATTTAGAGGTATATTTGAACCTTTTCAATTGATATACTTCTTTCGTCTCAATTTATGTGATACAATTGAAATTTTGTGAGTCAATCAATTTTTTTTATATGTCTTCTAAATATTTTTAATTGTTAATTATTATAATTTATAATATTTTTTACGTAATTTTCAAATATATAAAATTTATTTCAAGCAAACTTGAAGCTTTTCTGACCAAATTCATGATTAAATTTTAGAAAGTTGAATCCAGATATTCCTACTACAGTAACTTTTTGACACCAAAATAATACTCCAATATTAATGGATTATTAGCATAGAATAAATTGAACTAAAATTTATATATATACACAAGGTAATTTTACCTTGTTACAATAAATTCCATATTGATAAAGTAATTATATAAATTCTAAATTAATTATTTAAATTTCCTAATTTTTTACTTTCTTTCTCCTTACTCTTATACACCCAAAAAGGCCGCCTCTTGCTCCCTTTTTTCTCTCCCATTACAAATCAGTTTTATCCTCCATTATCAAATCTCTTTTTTCACGCCCAGAATCAAACAATCGTGTACTTAGAGGTTACCAATTTGTAAGTTTTCAAACATTAATTGAACTTAATGATTTTCTTCATTAATTTTGTATTCTTTTTTTTTTTTTTTAAACTTTACCAAATCAGAAATTTTTTTGATGTTTTTTTGTTTCAAAGCATCGGAACGATCCAATTTCGCAGAGAATCGTTCAAAGCACCGGAACAACCCGATAACCATGAAGAAATTGAAGGAAGTGGCCAGTTCTAGTTCGAAGAAGTCAGCTTCAAAATCGAAAAGTAAGAAGAAGGTTGATGATTCCGGCCGACCACGTCTTCTAAAGGTGTAGATTTTATGCATTATTTATTACTTTATTTAGCACTTATGTATAATATCAATTTTTACATTCATAGAAGAGGCTGTTTTTGTATTTAGTGGAATTATACAATTAGAATCTATGAATTTTGCATAAGGTTACCTTATACATTCTGATAAGTTTATAGATGAATAAAGTATAACGCTATAATATATCAGTCATTATTCATTCTTGAAGTTTTTATTTGAAAGTATAAGTTACAATATATCAGTTATTATACATTACTTATTTTGGACGACTAATGTATAATATAAGTCTTCCGATATATATTTCAATATGTTATACATTAGAAGTTCTTATTACATATAAGAGACATTTTATATTTTATTTGATATTATACAGTTAGAAAGCCTTTTTATTGTATAAGTTCTCATTATACCTTCTGTCAAGCTTATAGGTCATACATGTTTATGGTGAAAAATTTAGTTGTGTAGTATGACATTATACATTACTGTAGTTTATTTTTTAAATGTATAAGTTACCCTCATACATGTGCAACTGTTGTGTAATCATGTTATAATTATTGAACGGATTGTTACTTAATTATTTTTTCAATCAGGGACTGTGGCGTCTTTGTGGTTGCATATGTTGAAATATTAAGTGAGGGATTGCAAGTGCATTCATGTCGTTTTGATGCTGAAAGTCAACGTGTACGCTATGCTTCATTACTATGGCATTACGGAGTAACAAAGGCAAATAAAGGGACCATTATTGATAATGACGATCCTCCTCGTCCAAGGAATAGTTATCTCCATTCAACTGATGAAACTGCAATTATTACTTTAGAGTAACACTTTTTTATGTTAGTCTTCATTTGAAACATCTAATTGTTGTTTTAGTAGTTGATGTTAAACAATTTCAATACGTGTTCATTTTGTGGTGTTGGATTTTAATTTAGATTTTATGGATGTCCTAAATATTCTTATACATATATACTTATCTTTTTGAAGAAATGTATTGCAATAATGTACACCATATTGTATTGTTACTATATAATTTGATAGATATCACGTTTATCGTACGTTATATTATATATAACGTATAAACATAAATTACACATTAATAATACATTGAACATTTGTCTCATACGTCTTAGAGTAATGTATAACATAACATCATACATTTGTTATAAGTTCATGACTTAATAGAAAATAACGAAAATTTTAACATCATACATATTACTGACGTACACAACTATATCATACATTTATAACATACTATTAAGGTACTTTACATTTATTACTTTTTGAATGTTTAAACTATTTACCGTATAATTGGTACACAAATATGAGTCCGTAATAACAAAACAATCTTTATCATATATATGCACTTAAGTATAATATATTATCATACACATATCACACTATAGAATGGAAACCTAGATTTGAACGAAATACGATACATAAGAGTGCCTTTTCTTTTGTTGTTTAAACATGAAATAGTACATGTGCTCAATTATAAGAAAATGTTATACATTACATAGATAGGACAGTTTAATGTTTAACTATTTAATATCCAATACATTTAAACAAATCTTTATTGCTATAGTTGACAAATTAGATAGTATTTACACACCTGTAAATACATTATAAAGGCAACGCAATATTATATATGTAAATTATATAACATTGTTATGAAAATGGATATACACAGAGGAAAATTAATCAATCCCGAGAATTATTTCTTCAACTCAATGTAAACCCTCACTCCATTGTCATTCCTTATGATAATTAGAGAAGAATTACCGTCAACAATGTATTTTACTTCTATTTTTTTACGAACTTCATTAATATCCAATTCTATCGCGATCGTAGCAATCAATTTCAAGTCATACTTTTCGAAACAATAATTGCGTCACTTTTGTAGGATTGATATATAATTTATGATTTTCAAAAGCCCAAATATCGCAACAATATGGGGATGTTCATAGTAATTTTTCTGAGAACTGAAGAAAGCAGTAGAAGATGTTTTTTTTTCACTGAACGCAATTCAACAAAGAAAAAGTTTAATGTGATGTTTAACATATTTTTTGAATTTAAATTTCAGTTACTATATTTAATCATACACTACTAAATATTGGGTAATTAATTGCGTGAATTAAGGAACAGATTGATATTATCAGATTTATCTTTTCTTAAATATAGCTGGGTAATTAATGACATGAATTAAGGAACAAATTAATATTATCAGATTTATCTTTCCATAAATATAGCCTAATCAGCTATATCATACATTCCAGCAATGTATGAGGGTCGACTAGATGTATGAGTATATTTCTCAAAATTGGGAGAGAGAAATGCTGAAGAGATTCACTTAATAAGGGATTTATGTTGTTTATACTAAATTGAATAATTATGAAGGACTTCCGCAGGTTATATGTTATTATTATTATCAGAGCGACTAACATTATTACACTTCAACAAACTATAGCTTATTATAACCACCATCACTAATACAACTTGGTAGTAATTAATCAAAGTCTACACATGATATGACAATTTAATTATGAATAAATTATTTAAAACTACATCTTAATTTACTATTATTATCTCAAATTTTAATCTTTTAAAATAATTAAAAAAAATCAGTTCTTACTCTTTCTCTCTTAAAAACTTCGATACGTCACAGTCTTTTCCCAAATCCATTTTCTTCCTCCTATCCTCTCTCTCGCTATTACATAAAGGTATTCACAATTATCCACGCCAGCTAGCGTCCAATGAACAACTACCGCAATCAACGCCTTCTACAACGCGACGTCCTCCACCACCATCGCGCCATGCATCCATCTACATCCATCCCCAACATGAGTCTTTCAAACACAACCTCCTCTCTATCCCTAAACTCATCTTCACCAATGGAGCTCAATTGCTTCTTCTAATTCGCAATAAACTCTTATCCTCATCCTCGGGACCATGCCAAATCGATAATTGTGAAGTGATTGCGGAATCACTACAGATCTCGCGTACAAGGCAGTTCAAGCCATGAGGAATTCTGGAGTTTGGATTCGTCAATTGAGGTTGAAGATGATGATGCTAATGAAGATACACAAGAATGATCTATCTGTTAAGAGAGTTGGGAGATACATAAAAATGATGTATCTGATAAAAAGGAACAAAAAGATACATCACACGATCCTCCATCAAATGTACAAAAGTTATATATCTTACTTAGATACGTAGGAAAAATGTATTTGGTTGGAAAAACTACAAAAATCATGTATTCGAATGCCTTTTGTGCTATTAATACATAAGACCTCTATATCTGAATGTATCTCTGTGACATTAATATATAAGAGTTATGTATCGGTACTTATGTATTAGATGCTGATGTATCACGGTAATGAATGAAAAAACAAAATTTTACGTAAATATGAAACAACCAAACTTTTATGTAATTAAGTGCGAAACTATTGGAATTTATAAAAATTGCCCTTTAATTATATTCAATTTTGTTTATTAATTAATTAATTAATTAATAGCTAGCCCTGCAATTCCTTCTAATCTCTGCATTAGTTCCAGTGATGAGTGGACTAACATTCCCCATCTTAACCATAGCAGAAGCAAAATCACTTTTAAAAGCATCATCATT
The DNA here is from genome assembly GCF_002878395.1 of Capsicum annuum. NCBI lineage: Eukaryota > Viridiplantae > Streptophyta > Magnoliopsida > Solanales > Solanaceae > Capsicum > Capsicum annuum. The sequence continues at coordinate 209,487,339 of NC_061117.1, forward strand.
TGTACTATAACTCCTCACTAACGCATCCTGAGATCCTCCGTTAAACAATTCCTAATCTATCAGCTAATAGAAGCAAACGTTATTTTGTTTTAATCTTAAATATATTTTAAACAATTTAAAATGTTCAAATATTCACTTTATGTTAAGGACTGAAGCTCTATCAGAGTATATTTGAATGTTTTTAATTGTTAATTAGATTTACATTTAAACCTTTTCAATTGCGTAGGAATGTACTATATTACTATTATCATCTCAATTTATATGACATAGTTAGAGTTTCGTGAATCAACCAAGTTTTTCTTTGAATCTACTTGTCGGATATCTTTAATTATTTTAACTTATTAATTGTTGCGATTTAAAATACTTTTACGTAGTTTTTAAATATATACATTTTATTTCAAGAAACTTAAAGCTTCTATTTTTTTTTTCAAATAAGCCATCACCTCAGGTTGTGGTCATGCCTTACGGCCTGTTTGGATGGTGGTTTGCCATGGTTTCATAATGTATGGTACAGTATGGTATGCTATGTTATGACACAGTATGGTTTGTATCATGTTTGGATGGACTGTATCGTAAATAGTTTTTTTGTTTGGATTGATGGTATGGTATTGTATGTTAACGGATAATTTTACTAAAATACCCCTACTTGTTATAAATTTTCAATGAGGGTATTGATGACGTCGTTTTCTCTGTCAGTTACGTTGAGCTCATCGACCCACTTCCTTCTTGCACTTCCCACCGTCCCCATCATGGTCGGCCTCGAAAAATACCTATACCTATATCTATTCTACCCGAGAATTCTAACCCCGAAAATGAAAAAACCCTAAAAGGCGTCAATGGGGTAGCAGTGTCTCTTAGTTCTTCTGAGGATACTACTATGTTAAATGCTAGGGTGGTGCCGGAGATGGATGCTGTAGTGAAGAAGAGAGTTAAGTTGAAGAAGAGAGTATATAAGGTTAAGAAGAGTAAAAGGGTATAATGGATTTTAATAAAATGATATAAGGGCAAAGTCTGAAAAAAAAGGAAGAACCATGCCACACCACCAAATTGGTGGTTCAAGAAATTACCTCATTCCATGGTTATCAAACCATGGAATAATAACATACCATACCACCATTTTTAGAAAATCATGAAAACAAACATGGTTCCCATGATAACCATACCATATCATACCATGGCAAACCACCATCCAAACAGGCTGTTAGGTGAGGGGGGATAGGCTTGACCTTTACCATGTCTATTTTCAAATTCACATCAAAATTTAGAAGTTTAAAACGTTGCCACATGAATTAAAACAGAAAAAGCAGACGTTATTGCAGTTGTAACTTGTAACTAAAAAAGTAATGACTACAGTAACTTCAGGTGACCAAAATAATAATATTAATAGATTAGCATAGAATAATTATGCATGTCTTCCGCATGAGGTTACAGTGCATATCACAGCAATCAACATTATTATACGTTTACAAACTATAGCTTATAACTACTATCACTAATACAACTTGCTAGTAATCAGATTACTTCGAAAGGACATTCACACTTTGATTCGAGAGCAACTTCACGAGAACAAAGTTACACTTATATCATATGACAATTTAATTATATATAATTTTGTAAATTAATTAATTAATAGCCCTGCAATTCCTTCTAATCTCTCCATTATTTCCACTAAGTGGACTAATATTCCCCATCTTAACCATAGCAGCAGCAAAATCACTTCTAAAAGCACCATCATTAGTACTATAACTCCTCACTAACGCATCCTGCGATCCACCATTAAACAATTCCTGATCCGAATGAAGCAACCAACGCCGAGCCACTAAGTTCTGATAATAATTATTATCTAAACGGCTCGGGCGTCTGGACATCCAACGAGGCCAAATTCGCATCGCCACCAGATGCAGGGCACGTAGCCCTAAGTGTTGTGGCGAACTGCGAGTCAATATTGGTCTCGTTGTAGATCCGGTTTCGGAAAGTTGTGCAACGGGCTTGGCCTATTGTATGGCTCCCTAAGAGGGCTGTCATGTCACTGGAACTTAGGCCTTTAGTGGAGAATAAAGAGATCAAAGTTGAAAGACTTGAACTTGTTTGAGGGAGTTGGGTGTTGGCAGCACTTAGGCTTGCGGTCCTTGCGTCTCTTCTGCCAAATTGTACTTCCCATGATGGTCCTTCTAGCTGCATAATGAATATATATGTCAACATTCAAAAAGGAGATTTACTTAAATGAGGAATTAAGTGACAATCCTATTCTGATTCTTGTGAATCTGTATTGAGTTTAAGAAAGAGGGTTATAAAACGTATAGTTTTGAACATGTTATTTCCTCGTTTTAATATATGTGGGGTAGAGAGGTTGTTTCCGAAGAAGACCCACCACTTAACAGGAAAAATGAGAAGCTTAAAGTTGTATTTTCATATATAAAATGTAATATTCTTTTTAGTATGGACTTACACAAAAAATAATGTCACATAAATCGGAACAGATAAAGTATATATGTGATATATGTTGACAATGAAAAAACTTGTACACATTTAATTAGTATATTTTAACCTATTGTAAAATGAAATATGTCATATACATGCTTCAAGATTTGAGAAAGATCACATGCATGCATGGTGGAAACTGTAGGAAAGAATTACTGACCAACACAACGCCTTCTCGGGCAGCAAGAGCTAGGATGTCTGAACAAGAGACAACATTAGGACAAGCAGCTTCAACTTAAGTTTTAATGGTGTCTATCACTTCAAATCCTCTTAGTGAGTTCCTGTTTGGATTTGCATTCTTTTCTCCTGTAAATGTTGTTGTGTCATCCATTAATATTGATGCATCACACCCCTAATTAATGTAACCATACAGGGAAAAAACAATAGTGTTAGAATATATGTATACGCGTATTCTTTCTAATTCTAAGCTGCATATTACGTGAAACTACAATTTTAGATACAATGGCTGATGCATATTCTGGCATCAAGTTCATTTCAATTCAGTATTTTTGTCGCGAGACTATTAAGATTTTTTTTTTCTTTAGAATCATAGAGTTTAACTTATATACATTGTTAGTGTAATTATGCCTCACATTATCAAGTTATTACTCAAATAATACCACTACAAGTAAGTATCCTTAAAATGTAAAATTAATAATCTTGAAAATAAGTTATGTTATGGTTTGACACTAACACATAAACTCAACTGACTATATTACTCAGGATTATTTATCGACCAACCTCACTTATCGATTATATGTACTTATTCATAATAAGCTCCGATAACATATTACAACATACGTCAAAATACGATACAGTAATGGAAATGATACTAATGCAGAAGGAGGAGCTTACATTAACAAAGCAATCATGGAAGAATAAACGAAGAATAGAGGCACCAAGTCTTGCCTCTCTATTCACAGCTTGTCTCACTGCATTGCTAACAATTGTCTGCAAATTAGGGCAGGACACCCCATAATAATTGGATGACAATTGGGCATTGCTAAAGCAAACAAAGCCAAATACAACACACAAAAATGCCAAACCAAGGTTTCTAGTTAAGGATGCCATGCTTGAATATAGGAGTAGCAAATTTCTCTTGGTGCAAATTAAGATAAGAAAACTATAGAACTCTAGCTAAGCAAACTATAGAAGGTGTAGTTTTGAATGGTTGTGTATTATGTGGCCATGCATGAGGCCCTTTATATACAAGTTATAAGCTACGTGCATTTTTCAAAAAGTGCCCAAGTCTGCTATACTTTAATATTATTGTTTACTTTTTTTAGTAAGTAGTACTTACTGAAAAATTCCATGTGTACAAATCAAAGTCAAGTGCCTAAATTATGTTTCAAACTTAGCTGCCGAAACATGTTTATAATTTGATTTGGTTGGCACGCAGACGAGAGCAGATATCGGACAGGTTGATTTCAAGCTTTCACGTGAACTCAATAAATATTTATTATTTAAGGGGTGAAATGAACATATGAAAATATTTATAGTGAATTCAATTATTTTCACCGTCGCATATTAGTTATCTACCTAACTATAAAATATAAATAGTAGTCTTAAGTTACTTGTCAATTTATAAAATCAAGATAAAATTGATTTTCATTTTTTCCGTTTACCCTGATAATTAAATCTTTATGAAAGTGAAAAAGAATTATTGATGAAGTTACACAGAAGTTTCTCGAAAGTTATATTAGTAATTACTCTTCTTATTTATGATTTCTTAAGGAGCGTGCAAAAAGGAAAGTGGATAACTAATATGGGACGAAGAGAGTATTATCGATCATTACTTGTGATCATTGTAGAAACTCATAAATTTTAAATATTGAATCCACCTCTACGTCGAAGCTAGAAGTCCCCGACGTACGTTGTGTTCAGCTTTAATTTCCACCAAGAAGATTTTAATTACTCTATTTCAAATAATATGAGTAGCCATTAGTGATTCGAGAGTGAATTTCTTTTAGAACCCAATAGCTTTAATTGAAACTGTAGGATCGGAGCTACAACCCTGTCTGCAGGTTCGGTACAGCTCAAAATCTTTGACACGATTGATCTTTTGTATTTGTGTTTAAAAATCTACTTAATACATATAAATACTCTATTTAGAACGATCCAACAGTTGTATTTTCTAGAATGATAAGGCATAACCTCAAAATTGTAGTTCTGTCTGTGAATTTAAAATCAACTTGTATTTGTCTTAAAAAATCCTCCGAATATTTATGAAATTAAAATTAGAACCTAATTACTAACATATGATATCGCTATCCTAGTATTCAAAGCTTTAAAAAGTTTAAATCCTTACGTCGCCTTTTTCCTCTGCATGCTGAAATGAATCAAAGGAGAGTCCGGAGCCAAAAGGGCTCTTTTTTTTAATCAAAAATTTCAAAAGGGACACTTACTTTCGAAAAAAACCAAAACGGACAAAACGCTGCGGGCCCTGCGACTTAGAAATCGCTCGAGGCCCAGCGACTTGTAAGTTGCCCGGGGCCCAGCGACTTGCAACTCCTTTTTTATTTTTTGTTCCCATCATCATTTATACTCCTTTCTTTTCTCTTTCATTTTGACTGAGAACAATAATACTCACCCAATATATAATAATTTCATTTTTTCATCATTATAATTTAAATATTTAATATATTCAATTAATTTATATTAATTAACTATAACTACATATTGAAAGCAAATTTTTTTTATTTATTTAATTGTCTATCATGTTCAAAACTAATTTGTGATCATAAATCACAATAATTAATAACTTAAAATATTTAAAAGACATATAGAAATTTATTGACTCTTACCAAAAAAAACCCTCTACTCTCACTTAATTACATATCATGCCTCAATATATAATAATTCCATTGCTTCAGCATATTGATTTAAATATTTAATATATTCTATTCGTTTATATTAATTAACTATAACTACATATTGGAAGTAATTTTTTTTTATTTAATTGAGTATCATGTTCAAAACTAATTTGTTATCACAAATCACAATAATTAATAACTTAAAATATTTAAAAGACATATAAAAATTTTATAAAAATTTTATTACCTCTCATTATTTTAGTAATGCCACATAAATTGAGATAAAAGAAAAAGTACTGCAAATCATAATAATTAACAATTTAAAATACTTAAGAGATATATAAAATTTTAGTTGACTCTCAAAATTGTATCGAAGCCACATAAATTGGGACACAAGGAGTAAATATATTATTTGATAATTACGTAAAAATTATTATAAATCACAATAATTAACAAGCTAAAATACTTTTTTAAACATATATAAAAGTTCTATTCAACTCTCAAAATTTTATCGGTGCAGCATAAATTATGACAAAATAAAAAATTATCTTAATTAATTGCAACTAAATATTTAAAGTAAATCAATTTTATTATTTTAATCGACTTTTATATAACAAATTAATCTTTTTATTTATTTATTTATTTTAGTAAGTTTAAATTTTAAAATTATTTTTTTCTTATATAGAAATACTAATATTTAAACTTAACTTTAAATTTTTAAAGTACAAAATTAATAAATTTAATTTAATAAAATAAATTTCTAATGAATATTTTCTTAGAATTTGTGTTGGGTCAATATATATCAAGTTAAAAAGAAATAAAGAAAAATATAAAGTAAAATTTTATTATTGTGAAAGATAAATATGATGCACTATCCAATAATGTTTAATAATATCATATTTTGCATATGTAAATATAGCATCACGTACTTAATTAATATACTATTCCGGTGAATTATTGATGATTACTATTGGATATGATAAAATTATATTAATTTTTATAGTAATAACATAGTCAATCGCTCTTAATTAATTATTATGAGTCATCTAGGTATTAAGAAAATAAATAATATTTAATGAAAAATAAAATAGACATAAAATGTGAAATTAACTCTTAATGTTTTAAATTAAATTTTCGTCTTTCGAACGATGATTTTACTATATCACTCTTTATTATAAGTCATTATGTATTAGAAAAATAAGAATAACAAAATGATATATCAACATAAAATATTTGATTGACTATCAAAATTATATTAGTGCCATATAAATTGGGACGGGACAGAAGAAGATATAAAGCAACATATATTATTTGAAAATGAAATAAAAAGTACTGTAAATAATAGAAGAAAGTATTATAAATCACAATAATTAAAAACTTAAATTATTTTTAAAATATAATTTGACTATCAATGCCACAAAAATTTGGATAAGAAAAGTAACGTATATTAATATAAAAATTACATAAAAAAATATAATAAATTACAATAATTAATAACTTAAATTATTTAACTACATTGTGTGCTTGAGAGTGGAATTGTGAAGTGATAAAAATGAAGAATTATTTGTGTTTATGTTTTCCGGTCGTTGGAGAAAAAGAAAGATGATGCAATGTTCTCTATTCTTTTCTGTTGCTCCAATCAAGAAAAGGAAAAATGGAGTATATGTGAATGGTGTATGTAGTGTGGACTCCTTGAGTGGAGAGTATTATTGTTCATTATTGTTCTCGGTCAAAATGAAAGAGAAAAGAAAGGAGTAAAAATGATTATGAGAACCAAAAAAATAAAAGGAGGAGTTGCAAGTCGCTGGGCTCCGGACGACTTGTAAGTCGCTGGGCCCCGGGCGACTTACAAGTCGCTGGGCCTTGGGCGAATTGTAAGTCGCAGGGCCCGCAGCGTTTTGTTTATTTTAGTTTTTTTCGAAAGTAAGCGTCCCTTTTGGAATTTTTGATAAAAAAAGAGCTCTTTTGGCTCCGGACTCAATCAAAGGACATCAAGAGAAATAGTAGCTAGATAAGGTAGGATCACTTAAATTTGGGGGCTAACATTAATTTGGTATATACACCGACTGCGTGTAAGTTTTTACCCTATTTGACCTCTATCTTAGAAAAGAATTTACAAATCCAGAAAAGAGTAGGAACGCCATGCAAATTATAAAGAGTTATCTCAAGTTGCTTGTCAATTTACAGAACTAAGATTGAATTACTTTAAAAATTTTCCATTTCACTTTTACAGTTAGTTCTTTTTAAAAGTGAAAATAAGTTACTTGTAAAGGTACAAAATTTTTTTTCAAGGGTAAATTAATAAATTATCCTTCTGATTTATGATTTCTTAAAGAGCAGGAAAAATATTATCATTACTTGTGATTGTTGTAGAAACTCAAAAACTTTAAATTCAAATCAACCTGATCTACATCAAAGTTAGAAGTCCATTGACGACCTAGGAGGTGTTATTAGACTTTAATTTTCACCTATCTAGAAAATTTTAATTACTCTATTTCATATAACACGAGAGCCGTTAGTGATTCAAAGGTCAATTTCTTTTTCGACCCAGGCCAATAGCTTTAGTTGTATTTGAAACCAACTTGTATTTATATTAAGAAATTCACTAAATATTTATAAAAATTAAATTCAAAACCTAATTATCACTGTATGATGTCACTATCCTTGTATTTAAATCACTAAATATTGTTGAACTAGTATTTAAATCTATAAAATTTAAACTTTAACTTCGCTTTTATATCTCTGAAATTTTCTACGATTCTCAACTATGTTAACGAGTATGATTGAGCTTCAATTGACGCATAATGTGCATGAACAACTGCAGACACGACTTGTCCTCGAGACTCCTACCTTAAATTAAGGAATTTGAGGACTTGTCAAAGGAGGACATCAAGAAAACTAGGTAGGATCCCTTAAAACAGGGGACTGCCACGCAAAAAACCAAAAAGTTATACCTATACATGTCATTTTGCAGAAATTAATGAGGAGGCATTTTATTACTATTATCCAAAGAAGTGTTCCAGCTGCACATACATGTCGTTTTGATTTGTTCCAATTTTCGTCACTTATTTCCCCTTTTTCAAAAAAGCAAACGTCACAATTGAGTTGGACTAATTTCATCTGCACGTGATATATTCTTTCCTTCAATTTTATTTGTCATTATTTTATTTTTTAAGGTTAATTTGATTAAATTTTAAAATTAAATTTAATATATTAATTTAATATTTTAAATTAGATTTTAGATAATCAAAAACTATACGAAAATGTTACAATTAAATTATCACCCTTTACATAATAATATGATAAAAAAAATATATCATAAGATATTGGTTGAAAACCCATAAAGTTTGACCTCAGGCAGAGGTCCTCACTCTCGTAAAACCCATCTCTTATCTCTTTGAGGACCTTATTAGCGAGCTGCTCCTGATCTTACTCCCTCGGGAACTAAAAAAGTTCGTTTTAGAGGTCAACCTCCCAGGAACAGAGATATTCTACTCTTCCAACATGACCGCAATCTCAAAGAAAAGAAAGGAGCCAATGACAGACCCCCATCAACCCCTTAACAAGGGGAAGGGTCCACTGGAGGAACCCCACCCCCTGAACTCCCAATCAATGATGCACACAATCATATGGAATGTTAAAGGTGCCAACAATGCTGAATTCAGAAGGCACTGTCAGGCTATGGTCAATATTCATAAGCCTACCCTCCTAGCCCTTCTTGAGACTAGGATGGGTGACCCTAAGGCCATATTTGAAATCTCAGGCTTCTCCAATCAAATCCAATTTCCTGCTTCTGGATCCTCTTAATATGTGGATAAGGTTAGTAACCCCCCATCCTCCAGGTTCTTCAGTGTTATTTATGCTAGTACCAATTTTGATAATAGAATTGCCCTTTGGAATAACTTGACTAACTTTGCTAGCTCTTTTAACCCTACCAAAAATGAGCCCTGACTCATTGGAGGGGACTTCAATGAAGTCCTTAGATCTTCTGAAAAGTTTAGTGGGAACGGTATTAATAGCATCAGAACAAATGCCTTCTAAGATTACATTAACTGTTGTAGCCTCATTGACCTTGGATTTAGAGGTAGCAAGTTCACCTGGACCAATAAAAGATATAAGAGTATGGGATCTCTTATCCTGGAAAAACTTGATAGATTCCTTGCTAAAGAAGCTTGGATCCACATCTTCCCTAAGACCTCTGTCACTCACCTACCTAGACCCCACTTAGACCACTGCCCCCACCTCCTTTCTCTCCATAAAACCCTTCTTAATATTAATAAACCTTTTAGAGTTGAATCTATGTGGTTCTCCCATCTAAACTTCATCCAAGTGGTGAAAGACTCTTTTACTCCGGGCTCCACCTTTGTTGGTTCTATCCCTCTTTTTGAGACCATTGCTAAGGACTGGAATAGAAACACCTTTGGAAATATCTTCCACAAGAAAACAATAATCCTGGCTCGCTTAACTGGGATTCAAAAATCTCTCAATTACCCCCTCGGTACCTTTCTCAACAACCTTGAACAGTCTCTCACTAGGGACTTTAGTCAAATCCTCATTCAGGAATAGAAATTCTGAAAACTTAAATTCAGAATATTTTGGCTCACTGAGGGGGATGCCAATACAAAATTTTTTCACACCTATACCTTTAATAGGAGAAGAAAGAATAGAATCAATGGTCTAAAGTCTATAAAACCCAATATCATCTATTTCTATTCCTTCCGTTCACTAGTGAGCATTCCCTCTTCCATCCATTTTGTCAATCTAACCTCTCCTCCAAAGGCTCCATCAACTTAGCAGATCACCAGTTACTGGACAACATTCCTACTCCTAATGAGATTAAGAGAACTATGTTCTCCTTTAAGCCTAACAAAGCACATGACCCTGATGGTATTCACCCCTTTATGTTTCAAAAGTACTGGGACATTATGAGTCAAGCCAATATAAAGTTCTGCCAGGATACTTTCATGTCAGGCCAGATGGACCCTAGGATTAATTCTACCTACCTTTGTCTTATCCCTAAATGTGCCAATGCTTCTTGCCTCAAGAACTTCAGGACCATTGGCATGTGTAACACATAGTATAAACTGGCCACTAAGATCATTACTAGGAGAACTAGGCCTCATCTGACTAGAATCATTAGCCATAACTAGAAAAGTTTTATCCCTAATAGAAGAAACCTCTGATAATGCCATTATTGTCCAAAAAGTGATTTCTCACTTCCAAAAATTGAAAGGCAAGTAAGCTAATATGTCCATCAAGATTGACTTGAAAAAGGTCTTTGATAGGATTGAGTGGTTCTTCATCAGACAGACCCTCCACTTCTTTAGGATCCCCCCTCAAACTGTCTTCCCTTATTATGTCCTGTATCTTCACTTCTTCTATTTCCATCCTCATCAATGAGGGAAAAATTAGCTTCTTCAACCTATCCAGAGACATTAGACAAGGGGGCCCTATCTCTTCCTACCTCTTTATTATGTTCATGAACCTTCTTTCTAGGAGAATTAAACATGAAATGGATGTCCTTAAATGACACCCCATTACCATCAGTCAGAGAGGCACTCCCCTCTCTCATCTCTTTTTTGTTGATGATCTCATTATCTTTTCTAAAGCCAATGTTGCTAACTGTACAAATATTGACAACATTCTAACCTCTTTCACCTCTCACTCTGGCTAGAAAGTTAACCTGGCCAAATTCAAGATTTTCTTCTCTATTAACTGCCTTTCTGAGACAAAATTTCTTCTATCTGACCTTTTTCAAATCAAAGATTCTAACTCATTTAGTAAGTATCTTAGTTTTTTTATCCTCCACAAGAGACCTTGTAACAAATACTATCACTTCATTATTGATAATCTCAACAACAAGATAGCTAGTTGGAAGACTAAGTATCTTAATATGGCTGATAGACTTGTCCTAGCCAACTTTTCCCTTAATAGCATCCCCTTTTATGCTATGCAATACACTTATCTTCCTAGTAATATTTTTTCTTGTATTGACAGAAGGCAAAGAAACTTCATCTGAGGTTCCACTATGAAGAAAAGAAAGTTACACCTTGTTAACTGGGACACCATCACCCTGAATAAAAAAGAGGGTAGGCTGGGGTTGCAAAAAGCTAACATTAGAAATGAGACCTTACTCACTAGTCTTTACTGGAGGTATTACCATAACCCTTAGAGCCTTTGGGTCATGGTGATTTAGAGAAAATATTTTAAGAGGCCTCTTACCTCCATTCTGGTACTTTCAAAATATGGAAGAACATTATCTTGGGGGTAATCACTGTAAGAAGGCAACCCACTGGGTAATTTATCTTGACAGTTGGATCACCCACGTGGCTCCTCTAAGGAACCACATTTATGGTCCTCTTACCACCCCCAAGAGAATCTCACCCTGAAGGATATTTAGAAGGATGGGTCCTGAGATTTCAGTGTTCTCAACCCCCAACTGCCCCAGGAGCTCATCATTAATATTAAGAACTCCTTCACTAACAATCCCAGAATCCTTTGTGATAAACTCATCTGGGATTTAAATGGTAATAGTTTTTTTCTTGTAAAAGCACCTACAACCTCCTTTCTAAAGCCTAGAGGGATTATGCCATTCCCTCCCACTCTCCCTTCCTTGGATTTGGAAAGGTAGCTGTCTCCTCAAACTAAAAATTTTGCCTTTGGTTAGACCAACACAATAGGCTCCCTACTTTCTTCAACCTCTCAAAAATTGGCCTCTGCATCAACCCTATGTACGCTGCTTGCAATCACCCTCAGGAAGATATTACCCATATCTTTTTTCAATACCCCATTATTAAGGATTTTTGGGATAATATCTTCCTCAAAGATAACAAAGTTAACAATCTTTCCCTGGAAAAGTTACTCCCAGAAAATTAGCCCTCGACATGGGCCTTGTTTAAACTCGCCAGGTTCAATCACCTAACTAATTGGAGGTCCATACTCCTCTTTTGTCTTTGGGGTATTTGAAAAAAATCAAAACAAAAATGTGTTCGAAGGGACAAAAGAGAAATCTTTCTTCCCCCAAATATATGCTAAAATGGTTGATTTTGCCCTCACAACCACCTAGATAAACCCCCTCCCAGTACCATGACCATCCATATTAAGTGGATTCCTCCATGGAAGTTAGATACAAACTCACTACTGATGAGTCTTGCCTAAAAAACCCAGGAAGGGGAGTTATTGGGGGCGTGGTGTAAAATAGTATTGGAGTCTAGGTAAGGGGCTTTGCTAAATCCTTTCCGAGCTCTACAAGTAATCATATGGAGCTTATGGACCTTATGGAAGACCTCCAAATGGTAGAAGATCACAATTTAATTCCTATTGATATTAACATTGACTTCTTGGAGGTTATTTCTATGCTTACTAATGTAACCTCCTTTATAATGTCATTGCTGATGAATGCAGGTCAAAACTAAGAAGGCTATGAAATTCGGAGGTGTTCCATTGCTTTAGGGAGCAAAATGAAGTGGCTAATGCTTTGGCACAAGAGGGTGCTTTGAAGGACGTACAGTTAGAGATCACTTTTTGTGAAGCTCCGCCGATGTGTGCTCACAATGCAGTTTGGGCAGACATTTTTGAAACTCTTTTTGATAGGACCATTAAAGTTTGTAACAATGGTACTTGTGGAACTCTTCCTTTTTTGTATTTAACCCTGACTAGCTAGTCGAAAATTTTGCTATGTTAATTTAAGTCTCATCTTCCCTACCAAAAAAATAAGATAAATAAAAGTGAAGAAGAGTACTAAGATATGGTTATCCTGGCTATTAATAGCAAATACTCAAATCTAACTAATTTATCCACTGTTGGAAACTATTTTTTAGACAAGCAAATACTTTAAAGTTCATTATAATTAAGTTTTAATTATTTTAATTTTTTAATATTTAAATTATAAATAAGAAAAATAGTTATAGAAGGTAACTTGGACTTTATATTTTAATTAGGAAGGATCAATCTATTATGTTTTTATTGAAAATCATGGAATATCAATCAATTAATAATATCAACAGTCAAAGTAATCAATAAAATAAATTTAATTAATCACTATCACCATCACTATTCTATGATAAAATTCTCTCTATGTCTCACTTTATATGATACCTTTCACTTCTTATAGTTCGAATTTTTTAATTTTGATCGCACAATTAAACGATATTGAAGATTTTTATTTTTCTCTAAATAAAATTTACATATTTCAAAACTAAAAAAGATTTATCACAGTGTAAGTTGTGATAATTAATATAATAATTTAAAATATTTAACAAAAATAATTTTTTTTTAAAAAATGTAACTCGTTTGATTCTCAAAATTCAATCATCATCAAATAAATTGAGCTAATAAAACTGTTAGTAAAATTTTTAATTTAGGAGAGAAAAAATGGGAATAAGAGAAAACAACATGACCAAAGATAGAGTGTAGAGAGGAAAAAAAACAGAAATAATTTTAACAAAATAATATGGTAATTAACTATTACCTATGAAATAACTTACTGGTGGTGCAAGTTTATGTTTCCTCTAGTGCACTTGACCGCGCTTCGCGCAGTCATAAAAGATAATTTTTTACAAATACAAAGATTATAGATTAAATTAAAACAATAGTAAAAAATATGAAAAATAAATAATGACAATAAGTAAAATATGTAGAAGGTAAAAATACAAAGATCAGTGGCACGTAAGTCCACAAATACAAAGACCATCAATAACAATTTTTTTATCTGATTTAAAAATTTTGATGCCACCTCTACTACAAGATATTAGTAACTTAGATGCTGCACGAAACCTCCTAGCTTTGCAAAGACCACGGACTATGGTAGAATAAGTAATAGTCTTTCATATCCATTGACTCAAATATCTGCGTAGCATAATCCAAGTGAACAGCTTTACACAACCCATTGATTAAATAATTTCACGCAACCAAGTTAGAATCAAAACCCGTCTCAATAATACGGTTCAATTGTTGTTGTTCCTCTTCTAAATTACCAGTCCTGCACAAGCCATCAATCAGGATATCATATGTATATATTTTATTTCTCATCTCTGCAATGATTTTAAAGCCTTCTTCAAATTGTTTATATCTGAAGCAATATTTTACCATTGTCGTATAAGTGATGGCATTTGGGATATGACCTGATTCTACCAATTCGTTGAGGAGCTCTCTTGCAATTTTTTCTCGTCCTAACTTGCACAATCCATGAATAAGAATGTTGTAAGTTACTACCTGAGGAATAAATTCATGACGCTTTAATCTCCTAAATAAAATTAGGGCATTCTCAGATAAAGCAGAGCAGCCAGGGCCTTCAATTAACCATAGAATAAGAGGGTCTGATTTTGAATTTAACTCAGACATAACGAAGAAGTAGAATAGTTGAACGTCATCTGAATTACCCACTTCTATGTACCTAAAAACACCACTCAGTGCTGAGTAAATTTAAATCTATTTTAACCAGGAAATATGATCTAACTAAGGTGAATTAGGTCGGGTGTAAGTGGTTATTGGAAATTTCAAACTTCATAACTTACAAATACTTGTTTCGTTATGTGTAAGAAAAATTCAATTAAAATATTTATTGTTTTGGAGATGTATTGTGAAATGCTAGTTTTCACTCACAAATCATCAAAATTATGTTTAAAATGACTGACAACTTGCACAACGCTTTCTAACTTCAAATACACTTTTCAGTTTCAACTCAAACATTGGCCACGACCCTACTTAGTAGCTATAAATAGAAACGTTTCAAGGATTAAGTGGAAATAACCTCTCTAACCTATAGGTTAGGGGTAAGGTTTGCGCACCCTCTATCCTTTTCAGACTCCACCTATTGAGATTATATTAAGTATGTTGTTGTTGTTATTATTGTTCCATGATTAAGAGAGGAGAACTGTTGCAACA
Organism: Capsicum annuum; assembly: GCF_002878395.1. Lineage (NCBI taxonomy): Eukaryota > Viridiplantae > Streptophyta > Magnoliopsida > Solanales > Solanaceae > Capsicum > Capsicum annuum. Next base: position 209,502,518 of record NC_061117.1, read on the forward strand.
ACAACATACCCAATATAATCGAACGAGTGAGGTTTGGGAGAGTGTACGCAGAATGTGAGACTAAACATCAAATAAAACCATTTACACTTACCCAGTTTCAAGTTCAAAGGGAAGCGGTCCTTTAAATCTTGGAAGAAACTTGATAGGTGAACCAGCAGCCACAACACGCTCCGAAAAATGCAATACTTCTGCAAGAAGGAAAAGAAAAACTGAAAACAAATTGTAGCAAAGCACAAGACTTCTCTTTCTTTAGGAATACTTAGATGTTCTTTAAAATACAGCAGAATAGACTACTAAAGAATGAAATCAAACTGATTGCAATAAAAAAAATAAATATTGAAACATTTGTGAGAATAAATATGCAATAAATCATGAAAAAGAGTTCCAACGCGATAAGCAAACGTAGTTAGAGGCGTAGTTAGGATACGCATGAAAGCAAACACCATGAAAAAACTAAGGTACATACCTTATGATATTTCTCAAAGGAAGTATACTTCTATCCCTATGTAGATTTCTTCTTTACCCCTGCTTCTTGTTAGCCATTATAGATTGAAATTTTTTATGCTTTTAAACTCATCTTTACGCAAGGAAAAGTGACACTTATCTGTAGCCATTTGATGTTCTCAATTTCATGTTTCATTTATGAAGATTTAATTTAATTAACTTTCAATAGCTAAAGATAGAATACTATTATAAGTACTGTAGATTGAAATTTTTCTAATATCGATATTATAAAAAAAGGTCAAAAATAACATTCTTTGATTCTTAGAAAACAAAATATAACAACTAACTTAAAATAGAAGGATGTACTATTGCTGGAGAAGGTTGACTCACTCAACAATCAGATTTCTTCATTTAACCATTTTAATCCAACTTCTTGGCTTAAGAAAAAGGGTTAATGGTGGTTGATGAGGGAAGAAGGGAAAGACGGAAGGCCTTTTCTGAAATGGCAAGAGTTACTATTTCTGGTGCTTTGTGTGAGAGGTAATAGTAAATGACAATTAATGGGTTTATTAAGTAAGGCAAACAACCAAAATTTTTTTTAAAAAAAATATTAAAATGAAAAAGAAGCTCAAAAAATCCAGAAATTAGATAAACAGGAATGCTGAATTTTGAGGCATGTCACATCAGCATGCCTCTATTCCTCTCTCTCTATATATATTGATGGTAGAAATAAGTTAAACTCATTTACTATTTCTTTGTTTATCTTGTTAGTCTAAATATAGTTTCTAAATTATAATTTTTTGAAATATATTTTTAAATGTTTTAAATTATTAATTATTATTACTTATATTATCTTTTATATAGTTTCTATATATATACATTTTCTTTTGCGAAATTGAAAACTCACGTCTTCCTTTCTTTCCCTTTTCTATTTTTGGATTTATCCTTTCAAACGATTTTTTGGTGAAATCACACCATATTAATTAATTTAAGTCTCGTATTATGTATCAAGTCACATTTATATCTACAATTTATTTCTATAATCTATATCTATAATCTATCTATTCTATATTTATAATCTATTAAAAGTGTGAAGGTCCTTAGAAATATTATTTAAATTTTTTGTCCTTTATCACACCATATTAATTAATTTAAGTATCGTATTATGTATCAAGTCACATTTATATCTATAATCTATCTATTCTATATCTATAATCTATTAAAAGTGTGAAGGTCCTTAGGAATATTGTTTAAACTTTTTGACCTATATTAAAGGTTTTTGCTTTAGACAAAATCGTCTTTTAAGTATTTTTCTTAATATTTAAGAGTTGAAAATTAATTAAATATATTTATGGTAAAATCTTTCCTTATTAGAAGACATCAGAATTAATGATAAATAAGTACTTTTCCATTGATTTTATAATTATAAATCAACTAAATTTAATTTTAAGAAGATCAAAAAATCTAAAAATAAATATAAAATATTTGAATAAAAAAATTTAAGAGGTACCAAATTAAACCATCTTTGGTCCTACCAAAATCAAGTAAAGAGTACATATTTACTTTTGCTTTCGAACTGTGTAGGTTGTTCTTATTATATGGACTAAAATCAAATACAAAATTTCTTTACATAATTAAAGTCATATTGTTTACGACCAAATATTAAAAAAAGAACCAAATATAGAATCAAGCCAAATAAAAAGGCTACATAAGCATAATTATATTATGATCTTTTTTTTTTTTTTTGATAAACTGGAAATGCATTAATGAAAAATATTAACAAGTATATAAACTAGATCGAAACTAGAGCTCGATCTGGCTCTAAAACAAAAGCCGTTGGGCTATGCCCAATAACATTTACAGGTACCCTTCTAGGATGGTTTGTTCTTTCCATATCCGCCCAAACTAACTGGGCTACAAAAGAGGGCGGGGTAGTAAAAATTCTACATGCTTCAAAAAACTCCATTTGGGCTCCATGTTTAGCCAAAACATCAACAACCTTGTTTTGCTCCCTGTAGCTATGGTGAACAAGTCCTCTCAGTCCGCTTAGCAACAACCTGAATTCAGGAATTAAACATTTATAGAGTAGGTTCCCTCTTTTAAGCATATGATAACCTTTTGTGAGTACATAGTAATTTCAATGGGGCACAAGTGAGGGCCACTAGAGAGGGCCATAAGTTCCATAAAGTTATTGGTATCATGTGAAAAACTCTGAGAGAATCCCAAAACCTAGTATCCATTATAATTTCTAATAACTCCCCCTATTCCACCTTTCCCCTCAGTATTGATTTTGTAGATATTCCTTGGAGAAGGGATCTAAGTGACCATGATAGAGGTGTAAGCCTGAGGATAAGGGTTGTGACTTAGGTAGAAGAATTCCACAGCTTCAACATAAGCATTCTGAAAAGATGGATATGTATTCTTGTTCTCAAAGAGGTTGATGTTTCTGATTTTCCAAATGGTCCACAAATAGAAGGGGAAAAGGGTATTCCAATTAACAATATTATCAAAGTTGAAGTTATGAAGAAGCATTCAAGTACTCTCCCAGTTTTAGGGTTTGAAAAAGTGGGGGTGAATGGTCGTGTCTCCTTTATAATTCTGGATAAGGTTTCCCCAAAGGGAGGAAACATAGATATAGTCAAGGTAAAGATGGTTGGTATCCTCAAGAGGGTGATTACAAGCTTGGAAGAAGGGGAGAATATTGATGGCTCTATGGAAAAAGAGTGTCTTTAGTAGGAAGGCTATTTTGGTAAGTGAGTCGAAGTAAGAACTTGAGCTTGTTGGAAATTCTAGCCTTCCAGATCTAACCTAAGTGAATACTAGCATGAATTAAGTTAGGTCTCTTTACAAAAATATTTTGATAAGCTGACCTATAGGTGAAAATCCCATTGCTAGTGAGAAGCCAGAGGGGAGATTCAGACTCATTAGTCTAATTAGGCAGAAAGGTATTCTCAATGCTGGATCTTATATTTCTGGGAAAATAAAAAGGTAAGCTCTTAAAGTTTAGAACTCCATTCTGTTAGAAGGAGGCAAGATTTAGGGGAGGGCAAGGATTGGGGAAGGAACCCTGGATAATAGTAGTGAGAGATGGAAAATTAGGGATCCATCTATCCTTTCAAACATTTTCTTTTGACCATTATAAATGGACCATTCGATAACATCCTGGCAGCGGTTCCATCCCTTTTGAATGTTTTTCCAAGTCCTAAAGTAAGCATGGGTAATTCTATTGTGGTGTACATTATACTTCTGAGTAACAATATTGGCCCATAAGAAAGAGAGATTGGAGTGAAGTCTCCAGGACAAACTACAAAGAAGTGTCTCATTCTTAATGTTAGATTTTTGCATCCCCAACCCTCCAAGATGCTTTGGCTGGGTGACAGTGTCCCAGTTAACCATATGCATCCTCTTTTTGGTCATAGTAGTTTCCCAGATATAATTTCTTTGCGTTCTATTGATGAGGTTATGGATTTTACTAGGAAGGAAGATGTACTGCATAAAATGTTTTGGGATGCTACTCAGACAAGCTTTGGCAAGAGCAGTTTTATCAGCCATGTTAAGGAACTTAGTTTTTTCACCCAGCTAACCTAGTATTCATATTATCTAAGATGAATTCGAAATGAGCTAAATTGGGAGTTTCATGGAACAAGGAAAACCTATATATTTTTCAAAAGAGATATTAGCTTTGATGCCAAGAATAGAGGAAAGATTAACTTGAGTAGTAGTGCTGCATTTCTGAGAAGACAACCTTGGATTTAAGAAGATTGACCTTCTGGATAGAATGAATGCTAAAACTCTCAAGAGTCCTGATAATGGTGTTGTATTTGGATCTATCAGCTCTAGCAAATAAGGTAAGGTCATAAAAAAAAAAAGGTAAGAAAGATGAAGACCCCTTCTACTAATCTGATAGGGATCCAATTAAGGGTGTCCACTTCATAGTTAGTACTTTTAGACAGAAGTTTCATACAAAGAATGAATAAATAATATGGGATCCCCACACCTGATGCCTCTAGAAGGAAAGAAGAAAGGGATTTTGCCACCATTAACAAAAATAGAAATGGAGGAGGTAGAGAAACAGGATATAATAAGTTTAGAAAGGCCAGGAGGAAAGTTGAAGAAGGAAAGGGCCTATCTAATAAAAGATCATTCAAGCCTGTCAAAGGCTTTCTCTAGATCAATATTAAGAAACATGTTGTGGGTCTTTCCTTTTATCTTCTTAAGATGGCTAATGTACTCTTACACTATAATGGCATTATCAGACGCCCTCATTTTTTTTAAAAGAAAACTAGCTTGATTTTAGCCAATAAGAGACTGGAGAAAAGTTTTAATCCTATTGACTATAATTTTTATGATAGTTTTGTATTGGGTGTTGCGGAATCCAATGGGTCTAAAATTCCTAAGGGATATATCATTTTTGCACTTAGAAATAAAACACAGATAGGCAATGTTAACTCTGTCATCCATAGTGTAAGTGGAAAAGGTGTGAGCACAGAAGTCAAGAAAGAGAGGACCTAAGGTGTCCCATTATGTCTAATACATGAAGGGATGCAATCATCAGGACCTAGGGTTTGAAAGGTTTAAAAGAAAAAATAGCATTTTGAACCTCTTAAAGACTAGGGATAGAGTCCAAGAGAGAATGTTTTGAAGAATTTATTGACCCAGAAATGAAGGGATCTGACTAACATCTTTGGGTATAAGTAAGGTGATTAGTAGAGAAGAGGGTGGTATAGAAGAAAAGTATAGCCTTCTTAATATCCCCATGATCATGAAATCAGACTCTATTTCCATTCAAGGAATTAATATTGTTTCTTCTTCTTCTTCTTCTTCTTTTTCTTCTTCTTCTTCTTCTTCTTCTTCTTCTTCTATTGATGGCAGAAGTAGGGATGAACTTAGTATTTATGTCTCCTTCCATGAGCCAATTTATTTTGAATTTCAACATCTAGAATTCATTTTTGTTTCTAAGGATGGAACTAAATTCCAAAGTTAACTGGGGCTCAAGATTATAAAGGAAGTAGCTGGTGGGGTAATGGGGGTAGGGGACTCTGAATACCTACAATTCTAGCAAAAATATGCTTTTTATTATGAAAAATATTGCCAAAAATATATTTATTCTAGATCCAAACAGTATTCTCAAAAGCAATGATAACACCGGTGAGGTTAGCACCTCCAGGAAAGAACTGGATAACCAGGTTACTAAAATCACTGTGATTACACCACATATATTCAACTGTAAACGGTTTATGAATATTTAGGAAGCGTCTGGTAAAATTAAGGAGCAGAGAAGAGTGATCAGAGAGAGTTCTAGGGAGATAGATGAAAGAGTAGTTAGGAAATATGTGTAGCCAATAATCATTGGCTAAACACCTACGTAATATTTCTAAAATGAGGTTATGCCTATTCCTATAAATCATGTTAGACTAGTTGTACTTACTACCCCTAAAACCTAGATCAATAAGCTTACAATGATTAATGCAGTCCCAAAAAATAGAGGCCCTAGTTATGTTAATTCTATTCCCTTCAAACTTGTAAGAGGCTTGTAGAATTTCATTGAAATCATCTCCCACCAACCAGAAAACACTATAAAGGGACTCCAAGGAGTCAACAATGTTCATTAACTAATCCCATAAGTGTTTTCTAGTAGTAAAATCAGTACTAGCGTAGACTACACTAAAAATCCAATAAGAGGATAGGTTACTGACATTAACAGTGACATGGATGGCTTAAGGAGAAATGAAAATGTCATTTATGGCAATGGTGTCATCCTTCTATAAAATAAAAATGCCCGAAGAGTTACCAGTAGCACTAGATTAAATGAAATAGGTAAAACCAATCTCTTCAGCTAGCTTGTTATGATTAGTCATCCTAGTCTCTAGAAGGCTAGTATGAAAGGATGGTGGATGTTGACCATGGACTTACAGTGTCTCCTGAACTCAGCGTTATTAGCTCCCCTAGCATTCCATATTATACAATTCTGCATTAATATTTTGATGAGGGAGGGGAGGTATCTGTCATAATTGATTTCCCTTTCCCCATAGGGTTGGATAACCCAGTTTGATCTGAGGTTTTCTTCTTCCTAGATAGGGGAGTGATCTTCACCTTGAAGGGGTTTTCTATTATAAGGTTTGCCAAACTTAGCCCAGTTTCTAGCTTGACTAACTCCTGAGGCAGTAGCACAATTACCATTTTTTAGATAGGCTCCATAAACTCTAATTTTACAGGTCTTTCCAAAGTGAGAACATCTATCTTTGAGATTCTCAACTGAGATAGAAACCTCTCCATGTCCCTATTGCTTTCTTTCAGTGGAGTCAATAGGTTTTTCCCAAAGAGATTTACAAAATGAGGGCCCTGAGATAGTAGATTGGTATTCGGAGGTGGAAAAAAAAGAGACTTAGATTGGTTTGAGTCATCATCTCCGAGTTAGAATCTGGAGTTAGATTTTCCTAAAGAGTGGAGCTGTGATAACAGAATCAACCCTCAACACAGAAACAAGACACAAAACATAAAACAACTCGAGGACCAAAAGGGGAACAAGTCTCGACCAACAATAATACCACGAGAACGAGATGATACAAGGTGTATTTCACACCAAAAGAAGCCAACAAAAATATAAACATGAGATGATAAGACTACAACAACATGATAACAACAATACACGGCTTTACTAGAACAAGAACACAAACATGATTACAAGAAGTGTAAGGATAGGAAGTGAGACATCAACTCTCATAAGAACTAAGAACCTAAGTGTATGTCAAACACTAAGACCTTTAATTCTTGCAATAGGAAACACCAATACTCTTACAATGATACAAGAGGGCGTGAACCACTCAAGCACCAAGGTTTCTAACAATGTTTGGCAATACTAGCGATTCCACCCTAGCATCACCCTCATTTTGGATTTGGTGGCTTTTTCAAACCCTAAACTAAGGTGGTACACTCCTCACACTAGAGAGAGTTTGGTTTAAGTGTTACATCTTTTAATATCAATAAACAACTAAAGAACTAAAGACCTAAAACTACTCTATTTATAGACTTATTACAAACATATGTGAAATGTCCCAAAAACCCTTAATGAAGAAAAGATAAAAGGTGCCTATGGAGTGTAGTGTATGGCTTCTTGGTGTGTGATATGGTGTTCCTTTGTAATTCACTTGCACACTTCAAGTCTCGGGTTCGACACACACTCTCATAAGTTTATCTCCGTGATTATTCTTGAATCATCCTCTCCATCTTGAGAGGAATTTGCCCATAAATTCACTGCTTCACCTCGTTCAATTGGACACTTAAAGAAAGACACTCAAAATAGTTCACAAAATATGGATAACCCGCAAGCTCAATAACAATAAGTCTCGACCAACATCTTCATTTTGAATCTTGACTTCCTCTCCATCTTGAGCTTTACCTTTAATAACATCTGACTCAAGTCTCCTACCATCATACAAACATTTTCGTAGACCCCATATCCTTCATGTTCCTTTATACCATTCTCCTCTACATGGACATATCAGTTTTGGTAAAGTAGAGCTTTGATCAAGAGGGTTGGTTTAGTGAAGCGGAGCTTCGGTTGTGGAGCTTGGACGGAAGGAATTTGAATTAGTGAAAGTTTACGCCTTTGGTTAAGTGGATCTTGGATGGGAGGGTTCTGTTTTAGTGTAGGCATTTGGCATCCAAGTCCTTGTTGGACTTGATCAAATTGTGGGGAAATGGGACTAGTTATGTCTCGGTTTTGAGGTCTATTTGGAGCTTGGCTTGTAGCATTAGGTGACAGTCTTGGAGGATTGGTTATTGGAAGTAAAGTGTCGGGAGTAAAAGCATGAAAGTTCCTTCGACTCTCCATTCGATCCAACCTCTCAGTCATAGTTACCACATACGAGCCAATTTTTTAAGACCCGCATTCGTCCTAGCAAGGTGTTGGGACATAGCATCAAGGAGGGCCAAATTAGTACATGTAGCATTGCGGTCCACCGTGGGTTGAGGGGATGAGGCCTCGGGTTCCATTGCTCCAAAACAGTCCACAATGTCACAAAAATAGCCAACAAAAGACACAAAAATAGTCCCAAAATATCACACACAACAACACCAAAAAAGGTTCAAGTCTTGAACCACAAAACCACAATACCACATAAATTAAACTCGTATTATTGTTGTAGTTGAAGTATGATGTTTTTTAAACTTGAGTTGTTCAATATCTCTCCTTGATGATGAATTTTTAGTTGTAGTGTAGGTGGATAAGGCTTTGGACTCTCTTTTCAAGAGTCAAAGGCTTCCATAAACAACTAAAGACCTAAAACTAGTCTATTTATAGACTTATTATAAACATATATGAAAATGGTTAGGTGAACAATGAAATTACTAGGGGAGGGGTTGGATAGCTCATTTTGGTGGAAAGTAGCAGTTTGCATGGTAGGCAACTGGTCTTTTAAGTTAGAAACCGAGGGAGAAATATAGAGAGTTTTGTCTTTGGGTGACTCAATAACATTTAATGCTATGTATACAATAGTATATGACGTCCATCAAATCTGATTGGGGAGCTGAAGGGATTACCGCCGACGTGAGAGCGGAAAATCCCTAGGTTGAGGGGAATTAATGATGAGCTGACTAGGGAAGGGCCCTTCTTGGAAGTCATTCTCAATGTTTTTTATTACTAGAAATAGAAAAAAAATTAATTAAATTAAGATATTGAACAGGGGAATTAAAAGGAGAAGGATTGGGCTCAAGAGATGGTGGTGAGTCTAAGTCCATTTGTATGTTGGGCCTAGAAGCGTTAGAAGCAGAAGGAGGAAGGGAAGTATTAGTAAATGGGGCCTTCATTATTTTAATCTTTGGCGGTTGGTTATTAGATGTTTGGGCTAGGGATAATCCCTTTTTCAATTTACTTTGGCCCAGAACCCTTAGTGACTCGTTGAGGCCCAATTTGATGCTAAAGCCCTAACAGGCTAGATCCACCATCGTTATTGGAAGGGACGACTGGATCAACCTTAGGAGAGACAGCTTGAGGGTACTTACCTGGAGCTAGCACCACCGCTTGTTCTCCTCTGGTGACTAGTGACACTCAATTAAAAGGTTACTCTGAACGATGCAGATTCTACTTCCTCTTTTTGAAGGTGACCGTTCTCCACTCATCTAATGATTGCTCTGTAGTATTAGATCAAATTGGAGGTGGTATAGTATTCTGAACGTTATTTTTCTCAACATAATATTGAGATATCTGTCCTAGAAAACCATACGATTTGCAAAGAATCTTCTCACCCTCGTAAACTATTCTTTGTTTGTAATTACCCTATGATAAAGGATTTGATCGATCTACCAAGGCTGATCTGCATGAAAATACAGGAATACTTGCCTCTTACTGTAGTAGATGTACAAACATCGACTTTAAGGAGTTTACCTAAATTCCTACCTACCCTTTCCAAGATGTTATGGTCATAGAATTCAGTGGGTAATTGAGGTAATCAGACCCATATAGCTGTGGAGTCGATCTTGGTTGTGCTAGGGACGAAATTCGGTTCCTATTTCCTAATTGACAGAAAACTACCGGCACTAAACTAAGGGCCCCCGTGAAGGACTCTCGCCTAGATTTTTGGGTTTTGTAATTTCATAGTGAAAAAATCAAAACCCAGGTCAATTAGGCAGAGAGGTTCGTCCAATTTCCATAAGGCTTCTAATTTAGTTTTTAGGTATTGATGGTTAAATTTGGATCCCAAAGCTTTGATGATGACGAAGAATTTCCAAGGAGATTAGAGGCAATTCTTGTCATCAATTGAAAAGTTAACCAAAGAATTATCCAGATCATCAGTATCTTCTTCCTCAGAAAGACAATTCATGAGAATTTGAAGGGAAGGAATTTTATTAGCGGCTATATCTCGATACAATGGTTTTTTTTTCATCATCGGGGTATCCATATGGGGAAATTAAAGGGATAATTTGGAAAGGTATCAGTTGAAAACCTAAAGAAAGTTTGGATGGGTGGAAAGGACTAAAAGGGAAAGCTAGTGAGAGGCAAGACTCTCTCTCTACCTCATTTTCTATATACTATGATCATTAATAGGTAAGAATATTATTTAACATTTTAAAATTAATTACAATTTTATCTTAAATAAAAAAGAATTTCCTCAGTCCTATTTAAGTAATTTTAGGTCAAACTTTATAAGAAACATACCTAATTTTAGGTCAATCTTTATAAGAAATATACGTACTTCAAGTACTGCATGACAAATGCAAAAGCGATAATCAATCAACCACTTGAAACTTCTGGTGGTAAAATATATATGTGCCTATTGACACCTAATTTTTACCGCCCGATGCTCCTTTTAGACTGCTATTTTAGCAAGATTATTAATTTTAAATGTTAATATTTTTTACACATTTTCTTGCATCAAACAAATTTTTTGACGTGTCACATCCGTAATTTTAAATTATATGAGTTATTTTATCACTTTTCAGTATCATTTTTCTAATTCAGTAACTTAAATATAATATTTTTTACATGATTTTATCAATATTTTATTAATCATTTTTCGTAAAAGTGAACACTCATAATTTACAAATGCATTATTATTTATATAATATTTTTACGTAACATTAATTTTACTTGCGTACTTTATTTTAATATTAACATCTTATTATTTTTTTATCTTAATTAAAATAAAAATCAATTTTATTTAATAAATTTAATTCTCAGCCACTTTTGTACCCTTTTGATGTCAATTTTAACCAATTTGATTCAATCAAAACTCCCAATTTATCTTTTATACATCCTAAAATTTAAATCTAATATTAAATCTCAGCCATTGATCAAAGTTGATCTAATAGCTTAGATCAAGTTCCTACTCTTCCCATTTAAATCAAAAGAAGTCCTAATCCCTCTATTACTAAACAACAATAGTCGTAGCTTCCTCTCTCTCTACCTAACCAACAAAAATGGCTACCGCCCCCGTCACCGATGAAACTGCCTAAGCCGATGCCTCTTTTACCTTCTCTCATCTTTCTCTTCTTCTCTCTTACCAACATCCATGGCCACCGTTCTCTCTGTTGGGCGAGCCCCACATTCCTCACTCGTTTGTCATCGCGACTTCGTATCTGGTGGACCCAGCCGACACCACCCTCTCTGTTCTCTCCCCTATACGGTAAACCAGCACTAGCCATCATGTGAGAACAACCACCACTGGCCAACGAAATGCCTCCAACTGGTGTCACCTCCATTGCTCCTTCTGTCGCTGCTCTGGCTCCCCCTGTCTCCCTGCCAGCGGTGAAACCAAAATAGCCGACGATATCGACGATGCTCCAAAGCCTCCAACTGCCAATAACTTCATCTCCTTTAACCAAACCATCTGCCTCACCCTCTGGAAACTTGATAATGCATAGTGGATTAACGTATGTGAATTCGTCCATGACTAGATTTCTCGTCTTAATTGTATGTTATCATATTCTTCCTCTTCCTTTTCAATATTTTCTTTAGATGTGAATGTGATGAAACTTGGTTATGAATTTTTGATTGGTCCTTGCAATTCATGTGTATCTATGTGCTTAGATTCACCTATATGAAAATGCCTAATTCATGTGAGCTCTCATTAGTATTTTTTAAGTTTGTGATTGATTCTTAGGGGGTTTTGTTATTGCGTTTGCTAAGTTGATAAATTTGTTGGTTGTAAATGCCATGACGTGTTTATTCTCGTTATGTTTTATATCCTTTTTTTTAATTGGTGCAAGAATGATGTTAAATCGAATTGACAGCCTTGTTATTTGCCTAATTATGGTATGATTTAGATTATTGACTAATTTTTGGGGTAAATGGGGATTTTTTTTCCACACGAATTGATCTGAAATTATATGACAACTCTGTTAGTTTTATTTGTGGACAATTTCTAATACCTTGAGCTGATTTTTTGCCCATTTAAAATATTGACAGATCCTTTAACTTATTTATGAGAATTCTTTGATCTAGTTGATGATTCTGTGATCTAATTGACGTTGTGTGATTTGCCGGGTCCCTACCTTTACTGATTGTCTCTCCTTCCTCTAGTTGGAACAATTTCGTTTTCATTAGTCTATTTTAGTAGCGTTGACATAATGTGTGGTACTATTTTAATTTAAATTAGCACATTAAAGGAAAATATTCTGACTGATTGTGAAAATAATTTTATCCTCCTTGATTGATCCTAATTGATTTTCAAAGACGTTGTATTTTTCTTTCTGCCATTAATTGATTCTTCTCTTAATGAAAACTTTGATAGATATGTATTTAGTTATTATAATTGCTTTATTTATGAAAAAGGATCCTTAATCACTCCTCTTGATTACTCCCTCCTCTTTTGTTTGATTCCGTACCTTTTCTTTTCTTTCCTTTAGTGACAACTTCAGTACTATATATACACCTCCTCTCTTTATTAACTAACATTTAGCTTACATTGGCCACTGACTCACTAGTAGTTACTTCATAAATATATTTTATGTTCCTTTGCATTTTAATGAAGGCATTCAACTTTGTCCTATCTCTGTTATTGCTTTGTCAAGGCGTGCTCTATTAGTTTTTTCACGATCCACCGGTAAGTCTCTAATCGATGTGATTTTATATCTTATGTGATGACTTTATGATAGAAGAAAGCATGCCCAAATGAATTATATGACATTTTTGATTGTTGTATCGTTGTTGTATTATTTTTTTGTGCTCGGAATCATGTCACAATACTCTCGCTTGTCTCTTTGTATTTGCTATGTTGTTTTCATTATGTTTAACAGGTTGGGATTTGAAGAGTCGCCTGAAAATTGAGAAGGGACTGCTCTTTTCTTGTCATTTACTTATTTATTATTTGTTGCATTGTAATAACTTTAGTAAACCTATTGATATAATAATATTTATGGGACTGCTTGGGGGGTGGGGACTTACGTGCTCTATGAATAGTATAGATAAACACGACCTAGGCTTTTACATGTATTACATGCTATGTGAATCACTTAATACTCGAAGCATTTAAATACTTAAGTTATAACTTATTAACATGTCATTGCATGTTTTAGCATATTAACACAATTTAGGCATGTCAAAACGAATTTAAGCATGCCAATATTCTTAAAGCATGTTAACATTAAATTCTTGCATGTTAATGTTGATTCCAGCATGTTAATATGTTAAACATTAGGCTTAAGCGATTTTCAGCATGTTAAATACACGTTAAATACTAGATTAAATATGTGATCACACGTTTTAGCATGCTAACACAGATATTATTAAAGCATGTTAGCATTAAATTTCTTCACATTAACATATGTTTCAGCATGTTCTTATTAAACTTTAGCATTTTAAACACTGTATTTAAGCATCCTTAGCACGTTAAACATTAGATTTAAGCATGTCGTATTTTCTAGTATGTCTAATGTTAAATTAAGCATGTCAATGTATTTTTCCAACATATTAATAAATTTTCAGCACGTTAAACAGTATATTTAAGCATTTTCAGCACGTTCACATTAAATTCCAGCATGTCCCCATATGTTAGTTCACTTTTCAGCATTAAAAACATAATTTCAGCATGTTAATTGGAATTTTCAACATATTGACATTAACTTCCAGTAAATTAAGATTAGTTTTGAACATATAAAATGAATTTATAGTAATTAAAACATGTGTTAACATTCTTTTATTTTTCATCAGTGTTAAATAACAAACAATTTTCAGCAGTGGAATTATAGCCTCCATCATGCTAATTATTTTCTCCATTAGAACTTCATGTTAATTTTTAAAATTTCATTAATTTTTGACACGTCTTTGCATAATTAATGGATATAACTCTTAGACATATTTATCCTTGACATGGTTTTACTTTAACAACTTTACAACATCAGTTTGACATGAACAACAATTATCTTTCGTCATATTAGACAACTGCAACACGTAGATATCATGACTATAGGTTAATTAAATAAAATAAATCTTTCATCATATTAGACAATTACAACGCGTAGATATCATGCCTATAGGTTAATTAAATAAAATAAGTCATTATTTATCTTTATATGTTCAGTACATTGATCAACGTTAATTAACCCAGAGGCTAACTTGGGAAAGTTGTATGCTACGTGACGTGCTACTTGTTATGCGCTTTGAGTCTTAGAAAAACATAGCTCTATTCTGTCTAGACTACAAATCTAAAACAGTAAAGTCCAATGCCTCTTGGAAGATAGGTATTTCTAAAAACGTTAGTTCTATCTTTGTCTTAGAACGCCTTTAGACTTAACAACCAGTCTAGACGGGGTGGCACGGGTAGTCATTTGGAAGTGATGATCTCCAAAGACATTACATGACATTTGACATTATTACTTGTTTAAGAATTCAGCTAGTGGGCCGGATAAGGATTAAACAAGTTGAGGTTCTGATCCGAATGAAACCAAACTCCCTCTTGTTTGATTTTTCGAATTTACTTTTCTCTTTATTTACTTTAAATGTTTATTTACTTGGTGGGTAATTAATTTACTATATAAGAAGTCCCTTTTTTGTTATAAATTATGTCATTTCTCTCTCTTCGCTTGTCTTATTTACATATTATATTGATTTTATCACTTAGATAATAGATAGTTAAAATAATTAAATTACATGTTTCGTTTATTCATTATTTATCACTTAGTTAACATTAATATTAAAACAAGAAAACTTTATTTGATCACATAGAATCCCTACGTAAAATACAAATTCGATCGGAAACAACCGTTGTGGACCTCAAAAGGTGTCTAACACCTTCCTTTTGAGGTAATTTGAATCCTTACCCAAATTTCTGGTGAACTAAGACAAAACAATAAAATAGGTTCGTAGATAGCCTAGAACGGTGTGCTAACGCACCTTAATTTGGTAGGTGGCGACTCTTCACACCCTTTAAACAATTCCAAAAAGAGTGATCACGTCGAATTCTGCTTTTCGCAAGAAAAATAGAGCGCGGAAGAATGACAACTCTGCTGGGGACGCTTAGGTTCTAATCACTACGAATTTGTGCTTTATGTGGGATTCTCTTTATTCGTTTTGATTATGTTTGTTTTTGACATCCTGATTTATTTTCTATATGTTCTTCTTTTATTATTCACTTACACCATAATTTATTGGTCCTTGCTTCTTTTACCTTTTTTGCGTGTTTTTTATATGTCTCCATGTCTATCCTTTTTTCTTTTTTCCCTTTTATTGCTTATGTGTTATCATGTTTATTTATATATATATATATTGTTTAGCATGTTACATTTTGTTATGTGCTACGTGTTACTGCTTATATAAGTGACATTCCGCTCATACTTTTCTCCACTTGTTAACTTTTTTATTTTTTTTACGAACGATTGTGTGAATACACGGATTTTTTTTTCCTAAAACACCTTTCGAGAAATGTCTTGTGGATCGGTCGATCAACGGTGCGTCGACGATCAAAAGCTTTCCCAATCTCGAGTTGTCCACTCGAGGAAACCATGTCTTAAACTTACTCTTGTCCTTTAGGTCTAGCAACATATTTCTTTCACTAAGGAATATGCGTCCCATTCAATGTAGGATGCCTTGGCATCCTTGATGCATTGAATGTTAGTCTCATTCAAAGTACAAAGAGGTTCACGACCTCAAAGGGACTCACAACTATTTTCTATGTGTTACGTTTCTATGTAAGTATTAACATCTTGCCTATCTTGTTGTTTCCGTTCTTGCCTTAGTCACGCTTTACATTTCGTGTTCCTCACCTTAGAGCTCGTTGCTATTAAGACTCTTGTCATGTTAGGACCCTACAATACCCTCTTAGGGCCTATTCAAAACTTTCCTTCAAATTATCCTCCTGACTCATCCATTAGCATATTAATCATCTCTACGCTCAACTCTTGCTTTGATAAAAGGTTTTAGACTTATTCATAATCTCTTAGTGCAACTTATTATATTAGGATATCCTCTTCCTAATGCTTCTAATGTTTACATACTATTGTCCTACCACGATTCTTGGACATTAATAGCATCATATTCATGTCGTACTCTAGCTTTCACAACCTCTAAGTTATATAGGGCTCTCATAACTTCTATTAACTCCGAATGAGCATAACTCATTATTTTCAAATGAGTAAAATATTCTTTCTATACACCTAGGCATACTCTTTGTTTCTAATCATAAATCCTTTTTTTCAGGTTGACTAAAGTTGAACATCAGAAATGGCCAGTCAAGCAATGTTCATCAATCTTTTCAATAGTGAAGCTGAGCATGAAAGCTTGGGTTTGCATAAAAACAGAGTCATTTCGAGCATCATAATCTTAGGAAGAAGAATAAAGATAATTTGGGGAATCATTACTAATATTCAAGGTTCGGTTGAGATGCCACTAGGTTTTCCAGAGTCGCTATTTGAAGCAGACTTCAACCCTCCCATCCACACCACAGAATCTCCTATATTGACAACTCCACCTATGTCTGATTGTGATACACATATGTCCCCAAGTCAGTTTTCAATTGCATTGCTAAAAACACTTATTGGGTTGACAAATAAGAATGATGATGAGGAGACGAAAGGACAGGTTCATAACTATGAGGCAGTATCATCTCAACATCCCAAAATGAATAAGTCATTCAAATCAAGGAAAGAAGATAAAGAGAGAATAGAGGGTTTGAACTTTCCATTATATGACGAGTTAGGAAACCCTCATTTCCATTTGAAGGAGTACTTTGACAAGCTATCGGTTATGGGACAAAGTGATAGCCTGAAGATGGAACTCTTTATTTGTTCACTTAAGGGTCCAAAATTGATGTGGTACGCCGAAAATTATACTAGCAAGTGGATCTCTTGGGACTATTTGGAAACTGAATTTGTTAGTCGTTTTGACAATAAGCTAAAAAGGAAGCTCATAGTCGAGGCAAATTTGGTTAAGCCACAATCCAAGGATAAGGGAAAGACGATCATCGACGAGACATCCAAACCTCTAAAGTCTAAAGTAATCATGCCCAAACCTCAACTGATATGGTACCCAGCTCTAGAAATCATTTCAACATCCAATTATGTCCAAGCTTTTTATCCCTGATCCTTCACAAAATATCCTCCTCAAATTGTTCGGTACCCACATCCATCCGCTGCTTCAAAATCAAACTACATTCTAGTTTCTTATCAAAACCTACCCATAAATCAACAATCCAATCAATCCACCAAACCTCAACATGAGCCCCAAAAAAATCCACAAAAATAGTACACTCCTCTGGGTGAACCCATAGAACAGATGTATGAACGACTTAAAGATGCGGGCTACATCACGCCCATTGCTGCCGTGCCTTGCGATACAAAGTCCAGGAGGTTTTTCCCCAGCCTAACATGTGCCTACTATTCTGGGATAAAAGGACATCCAACTAAGGCATGCTTTGCCTTGAAGAACAAGATCCAAAAGTTGATTGACACCAAAGTGATAAACGTGATGGGGTCGAATTCTTATGAGGGTTGATTTTCTAAGCTTGACTTGCACTTGTTGACATTGGTGAAAAGATATCATGTTCTCCAGACTCCTAAACAGTTGAAAATCCTTCAAGTTTTACAATTTGCAGTTTTCTTTATGTTTTCTTGCTTATGTAATGTGAACTACAGTCGACCTGATTCCTCTATATGAGGGATACGTAGGCGCTCATTTAATGTGTTTGGTCTCACCATAATAAAATTTTCTCTTCCCTTACTTTATTATTTTTTCTATACGGAGTTGGAATAATCAACAATATGATGTGAATCAACTATTCTGATATTCAACAAAAGTCGAACTTATTCATTTCCTATCTTTCTTATCTTATTTATATTTACAATTGAAAATTCAACATCATGTCCTATCACTATCATGTTTCATTCGTTAGGAGCTCAAATCTTTACGCCTAGAACTCTTATCAAGGCTTAGTCTTCCTCCCAGAATGACTTTTGTTTTATATTTATTATGTGTTAAACTTATGCATTATGTGGTAATTTTTGTTGACTTGCTTATTTTATTTAAGGGTTGCTTGGCATTTGAATATCAAACTCAAGTGAGAATCTGCAATATGACAAATATGCTCAATATTCGAAAAGTTTTCAGTCCCCCTTCTCATCGCCCAAGGCAAAACACTATGACTCCTTATCCTCGCCTTACCCACACCCCTTCTCAGCAATTTTCTTTTGCACATGACACTTTTAAAAGTGAAAGGATCAATTTAGATGAACGGTGACAAAGGCTTTGTGACTTAGAGAAAAGGGTGAATGAGGAGCTGCGTTCTAGGGGTATCTACAACTTAAGGCATGAGAAATTATGTATATATCTGATGGTTGAGTTACCTCCAGGGTACAAAGTTCCAAAGTTCAACGTATTCGATGGGCATGACAACCCAATCACACATCTGAAGCACTATTGCGGCAGACTAATTAACATAGGACAGAATGAGGCTCTCTTAATGAGATTGTTTATTCAGAGTTTGTCAGGAATAACACTCACATGGTTCACCCAACAAGACTTCGACAGATGGCATAATTGGGAAGAATTGGCTTAAGATTTTGTGAGGCAATACAAGTTTAACATCAATACTGGTCCAAAAATTCTGGAATTGCTCGAGATGAAGAGAGCAAACCATGAATCTTTTGAGGAATATGCAACTCGATGGAGGTTAGAGGCTTTCAAAATATGTACTTCTGTACCTGAAGAGGAATTGATCCAAATTTTCCTCAAGACATTAGCTGGAATATACTTTTAGAAAATGTTCTTTCACAGCTTTGAGAGTCTAATTTTGATTGAAAATAAATTAGAATATGAAACGGAGAATCCATCCATGGGAGAGAGAAAAGATTCATCGCCCTCCATACCTTAAATGGAAGGCTGTCGAAGTAATAAAGAAACTCACGATGTTCAATCCTACTCTGTCCAACAAGATCCAAGACATTCACAAAAGAAACATAAAGCGTATCATTGGAATTGACATTCCTGTTTCACGTCACCATTTTACCCGCCTTATGTCTAACAACATTTTATTGTTTTCTCTATATTTCTTTGTACTCATGAACTATGTTTGAACTAACTTCCATTTGGATACGTAGGCATCCCACTTTGGGCCCGATCTTAATCTAATAAAATATTTTCTCTCCCTCTCTTTCAGTTACACTTCCAAAGTGTCAGGCTAATAAGCCCAAATCCTAAGCATATTAAGGGTAGATTACAATTGAGGCTACGATATTCAAATGTAGAACAACTATTTCTCTTGGACTAATGTTTTTCTTTGAGTGGTACAGGAATATAAGGCTCCATTCGTTATAGAACATTTTTTTTTTTACAAATTAACATGTTTATTCTTTCCCTATATGTTACCTTTACCTTACTAACTTGACTTTTTTTTTCTTTTTAATTTTTCATTATTTATTTTTCTCCCACACCCCAAGGATTGATTCGTGCATTCTCTTGCCCATCACATCAATTGAAAAGGCTCGGTCTCCTTCTCTTAAAGCTTAGTCATCAAGACAAGGAAATAAGTGATAACAATGAACTGGAAATGAGCATAATGAGATGATCTTACTAATGGAACAAAGAATCCTTCAACTACAAGGGGAATTATCACAAGCCCCTAACTTTCCTAATCTACCCTTTGCTTTGGATACTCTTCTCGAACCACAAATTTAGGGTAACACCGTTATTAAATCTTATCCCAACTTTACAAGTCATCCCTTACCATCGCTTCCTATTTCACTACCTCCAAATAATCCAAATCACATATATACGCTTCCTAAAAACAATCAATATCCACATTTTGGTCCACCACAATACAACATATGCCCAACCCCACTAAATTCGCAAACAACATCATATTTCCACAATATACCACCAACTTTTACCTCAAATATGCCTTATTTTCATGATCCAAACAGCCATACCATGTCAAAACGACCACATTCACCTACTACCAATATAAATCCAAACCTTCAAAAAAATATGCCCTTATACAATCAGTGGTTGAGAGGTTGCAACAACTTGAATGTAGGAAGGGGTTGGAAGGGCTAAGTTACGAGGACCTATGCATACACCCTGATGTTGAACTACCAGAGGGGTACAAACCTCCTAAATTTGAATTGTATAATGGAACTGGAGATTCGATAGTCTAGTTTCATTTGAAACTATATTGTGACAAATTAACAGGGGTTGACAAAAATGAGTAGATTCTTATGAAGTTATTCATGAGGAACCTCAGTGGAGATGCTTTATCATGGTATATCGAACAAGATACAAGAAATTGTCAAAGTAGACCGACATGGCCTCTGATTTCATAGAAAGATTTGGGTTTAATACTGAGAATGCGCCTGATTGGTTCGACATTCAGAAGTTAAAGAAAAAACCTACAAAACCATTCCAAGAATATGGAATGAGATGGATACATGAATCTTTTAAAGTGCGCCCTCCTTTAGATAAAAATCAAATGAAGGAATTTTCCATTCGTGCCTAAGAGCCACAGTATTATGAAATAATGATACTTATAGAAGATTGCAAGCTTATTGACGTCATCAAGTTGGGTGAGAGAATTGAATAAGGCATAAAAAATTGCATTATAATAAATTTGGAGGCGTTGAAAATGATTGAGACTTCACAGGCTGACGAGAACCATGACATGAAGGAAGTAACTGCTGTCTTGACCACACAAGATCCTAAAACCCCTCCAATTTACCAAACACCACTTTCTCAGCTTCAATACCAAACACCCATTTATTAAGCACTTTCATATCCATTTCCCACAACGATATACAATTACTCCATGTTATATTATAATCCTACTAACTCTTATTCACAACCTCTATACTTCCAAATTCCTCCAAATTCATTCCAACAATTATTAGCTTATCAAAATCCACCAACGAATCTATAAACCAATCAATTCATCAAACCTCGAGCCAAGCTCCAAAAAAATCATTCAATATAGTATGCTCCTCTAGCCGAACCCATAACTCAACTTTATGAGAGATTAAGGGTTGATGGATACATTATCCCAATTCTTGCAATTGTAATGAATATATGTGCAAAATGGATTGATCATTTCAAAGTTTGTTCTTATCATTCAGGGATGACAGGCAAAACCATAGAAACATGTCGTGCTTTATAGGACAAAATTCAAGAACTGATTGATACCAAGGTGATAAATGTGACGGGGCCATATCTTGGTGTTGACTAAGCATTGGTATCTAATTGCTATTAATGAAGAAATATAACGTTGTTACTATAATCTTTACATTTGCTTAGAACAATATGAATTTCTCCTATGTAATTTGAACTAAGTTCGACCTGATTCTCATTTAAGAGGGATAAGTAGGCGCTCCTATGGAGTTCGGTCTTATCATAATACAATTTTCATATTTTTCTTGGAGCATTCAACTGGGGCAGAATTTTTTAGAGGATCACAAAAATTTTATCAAGAAGCATTCAACAAACTCAAGGCTAGCAAAATTAAGACCATGAAACTGGGGCAGAAATTTTTAAGAAATCCTCAAAAAATTTCATCAAGGATTGCATCTCAAGGAAGCGATATAAGGACAATGGATTTAGGACCTTAGCAAAGGAATTGGCAGTGACACGAATCAATCTTTTCCTTTTTATAACTAACAAATTTTCTTTGAGTACAGGAATAAAGTGACGAGTACAAATCTTGAGTATGCTACACACTATCAGAACATATAAGGTTAAGTATTGTTGTTCTGTATTTTGAGCAGGTTAAGCACTACCCTCTCAAGAGAGACTGGTTGAGGCTAAGCATTGTTCTTGAAAAGTTAATTGGGTTAAGCACTACCCTCTCTCAACAAATTTAACCAAAACTAAGCATTGTTTTGAAAATTCGATGGAGTTAAGCACGACTCTATCAAGACTCTCTGAGGCTAAGAATTTTCCTTGGAAAGTTAAGTGGGTTAAGCACTACCCTATTTTGAGAAACTGACTGAGGCTAAGCATTGCCCTTGAAAGTTAGTTGGGTTAAGCATTATCCTCTCTCGAGAAATCATCTGAACTAAGCATTATTTTGGAAATTTGATGGATTTAAGTGCGACTCTATCAAGAACTCTCTGAGGCTAAGCATTGTCCTTGGAAAGTTAAGTAGGTTAAACACTACCCTCTTTCAAGAAACTGACTGAGGCTAAGCATTACCCTTGAAAGTTAGTTTGGTTAAGCACTACCCTCTCTCGAGAAATCATCTGAACTAAGCATTGTTTTGGAAATTCGATGGAGTTAAGCACGACTCTATTAAGAATTTTTTGAGGCTAAGCATTGTCCTTTAAAGTTAGTTGGGTTAAGCACTACCCTCTCTTGAGAAATCATCCAAACTAAGCATTGTTTCGAAAATTCGATGGAGTTAAGCACAACTCTATCAAGAACTTTTTGAGGCTAAGCATTGTCCTTGAAAAGTTAAGTGGGTTAAGAACTACTCTCTTTTGAGAAACTGACTAAGGCTAAGCATTATCCTTAAAGGATAGTTGGATTAATCACTACCCTCTCTTAAAAAATTATTCGAACTAAGCATTGTTTTGAAAATTCGATGGAGTTAAGCACGATTTTATCAAAAAAAATTTTGAGGATAAGCATTGTCCTTGGAAATTTGAGTGGGTTAAGCACTACCCTTTTTTGAGAAACTGACTAAGGCTAAGCATTGTCCTTGAAAGTTAGTTGGGTTAAGCACTACCGTCTCTCGAGAAATCATCTGAACTAAGCATTGTTTTGGAAATTCGATGGAGTTAAGCACGACTCTATCAAGAAATTTTTTAGGCTAAGCATTGTCTTTGGAAAGTTAAGTGGGTTAAGCACTACCCTCTTTTAAGAAATTAACTGAGGCTAAGCATTGTCCTTGAAAGTTAGTTGGGTTAAGAACTACCCTCTCTCGAGAAATCGTCCAAACTAAGCATTGTTTCA